>NC_092183.1:26004721-26062221 GCF_043641665.1 Enoplosus armatus | reverse complement strand
GCCCCGTGCCGGAGAGCGGGCGGTGAACATGTTCCTCGAGGAATTTTCAATAAAAAGAGAGCACTTCTGAACAAGAAAGAGACCTTGACCTCCCCTCTGTATTTTCTCAGCCTCTGTCCCAGTAAATAACACTTCAGAATGAAAGACTATGATGAAAATTCATTTGCGGGGATTATTTGCGCCCACGGTTGGATAAAATAGACTCAGATGTGTTATGTGAGGAAGCAGCCATGCGTGACGTTCCACGCCCGACCTCGAGTTCAATTTGTTATTGATGCTTTGTGCTGCTGCCCATCCAGCGGCCGGCGCGGGACGAATACGAGTTTCAGCATGCCGAACAACTTGATGTGGTGTTTTTACTTGTTCTCTTAGTCCGTTTCCAATGAGCCAGTGTTCATGCCCCCCCCCCACACCCCCCAGGCCTGCTAGAGCCACACTCAGATCTTACTTCACAAGCCCACGGTGCCCATCGGACGCTGCCGCGGCCTCTCTGCTGTGCTTCTGTTTCCTGATCATGGCGTTCATTCTTTGTCCTCGCAGTTTTTATTCAGCCGGTGAGAAGTGAACTGTCTATCATCACAGCTCACTCAGCGTTTGTCTGGCTGTCTCTCTCTCTGTTCTGAGCTTTAAAAATGTGTCACGTCTCATGCCAGATCTGAGTTTAATTCACACCTCCACTCCAATGGGAGCTTTTTTATCCCCCCCCCTCCTTTTTTTTTTTTTTTTTTGTTCGAACACCTGCAGTGGGCGTGAAGATGCACTCAATTTGTCAGCATTTCTGTTTATCAGTCAATGTACAGTCGTCAACAGCCTGAAAGCGAAAAACTTTCCCGCATGCAGCGATGCCACTGCTTGGAGCGCGAGGCCTTGAGAGTGTGAAAGCATAAATTACAGGCTAATGGCTGACAGAGCGGCAAAGAAAGATAGCGGCTGATACCGTGTCAGCGGCTCAGAGCTCCCGCTCACTCTGTTTTTCACGGCGCCTGCTAAACAATAACAAGGATACGCGAGTAATTGCAGCGTTCCAATAACATGTTTTTTTTTTTTTTTTGCTTGCAGAAATTAATATGACAGGATAAAAAAAAAAAAAAAAGATGCCGATTTGCATTTTACAGTAGGGGGGCTTCAATAGATCCTCTCAAGATTATAAAGTCTTTCAATAAATCACAGGTCTCTGCAGTGAGTTAACTCTCCACATGGATGAATGGGGCTCTGTTGACTCCCTCGCCGACAGGGCTCGCTTGTGCTCCATTTCTTCTACGCATCGGACTTCAGTTACGACACAGGAAGCCGCCATTTAACCAAAAAAAACGTTGTCGCCGGACGCATCATTAATGGAGAAGAGGGTGAATGCAGGAGGCTTTGTTGGGTGGTGCCTCCAGCTCAGTGCAAACGAGACCAAGGAGCTGCTGGCGGGACTCGTGTCACTCACTTTTTTTTTTTTATTGGGGAAGGGTTAGGAGAGAAGCTGAACACACCTCTTCACTTTATGATGTATGTAAATCCCCGTGTTACCATGGTTAAGAAATTATGTATAAATACATGCTTTGTTTTGAACTTTTTACTGCAACCTCATTGCCACTTTATTTGTCTCATTACACTTTATAGTTTCCATGCACGTAATTTTTTTCATGCTTGACTTCTACGCAGCAGATGTTCATAATGCAGTCGTTACTTTATCTGCTACTTGAATTTGCCCGTGCCCTGTAGCAGGTCAATTTTGGCGACAGGACTGAATCAAAATAGAGACATAAAACGTCCACACAGCGTGCGAGCAGACATCAGCCTGACGCAGAATGCAGCTTAATCCACACTGTTAGCTTCCAGGACGGTCTGCATGAGGCTGGCTCGGGGAATCCAGCGCTTCATATAGTAAACGTAGGAGGGATTAACTTTAGTGATTCACAATTCAGGTCAATCTTCCCCGGCAACAACAGTGAAAGAGATTTTGCTGGTATTGATGGGAACTAAACCCTGAAGAGCTTCAAGGCAGGACAGAAAAAAAAAATAAAAATCCCTCCTTTCACAAATCCTCAACTGGTGGACTCAAAAATGCAAAAATCATTGTTTTTCTCCACTTGCAGACCTTACATGACTCAGAACTCTTGGTACCAAGGTTGTATGAGAGACAAGCGGCAACGGGAACATTATTTAGCACATGTCTGGCAAATGTAGAAAGCAGGCCAGGCGGTGTGAAAGTGGGGTAAAGTCTCATTATGAGACGGAGCACAGGTCGCCTCCCGAGAGCCTCTGCTCTCTTTGCATCTGCTCTTCTTCCGTTTGCTCTGTTCGGACTTTTCCACCGCAATGAGACTTTTCGGGTTTACTTACTAGGGTTAGACGGTTAGAGCTGGGAACCGGGAGCTGGGAGGAGCGATTACCTCATTTACCTCGTGTTACCTTTCATTGTCAGCTGGAGTTCCTTTATTTTAATAGCGCAGAGACATTTCACAGCTTTTTCAACACCACAGGTCGACGTTCGCGCACGTTAATGTGCCGCACAAGTCTGTTGTCACCTTGGGAAGACGCAGGGCATCCATTTGGAGCCTGTAATGTCTCCTTTTTAAATTGTTATTATCCACATATTTACAGTTTTTCCTAATACATTTGTATAGTATTCTCCACTTGACAGACATCGGTCCAATTAAAGCAGGCAGATCAGGCCGTATAACAGAATTAGGATACCAGACCATCAGCTGGATCGTAAAGAGATTGAAATGAAAAGTAAATGAATGGTTTTAACACCCAGCAGTGGCAGTTTGATTCTAAACGGCGGAGAACCAAAGTTGTCATAATCAATCTAAAGGTCTTTTCGCAACGTTAGCTTTTTGACAGAAAACCGCTTTCAGTCGCTGCTGATCTGTCACATTTCATCTCATTGCAATTTCATGGGTAAACATTTGTGGAACGGAGTGGAGAAATCTCCCGTCTTCATCTGAAATGAATGGCCCAAATGTTTCATTGCCTCTGCAGTCGCCTGGTGGTTAATATCTATTGAGATGAGTGTATTAAAGCATGCCCCATATGATGAGAAGCTCCCCCCCTTCCCGCCGACGGAAGACGGAAATTACAGCTCAACAGAACATCATGTCATTCAACTTGTATATTCAATAAAACGGCGGTAGGGAGCAACAAGCCAGGTTTTAATCAGAGCGTTTTCAGGGAGGCGAAAGAAAAAAAAGAATCGTCTGAGGATTGCTCAGACGATTCTTTTTTTTTGCCTCATAAACATGCTTCATCGTTTTGATCTGACCTGCACTTAAAATTGGGGCGTTTGATTAGAAAGGAAAGAATGGGGCCTGCCTGCATCAAAGACAGGTAGTTCGGTTCAGGAGTGCCTTCTTACCGCACCAGAGAGGAGCTTCATTTTCTTAAAAGTCGGGGGTGGGGGGGGGGTGGTGATCAGCCAGATGACAGAGATAAAACACTGGTTCGGCCCGAAGTTTCTTTCACTTAATTTCACAAAGTCGCCAAGCTTATAAATCAGTGTTGGATCTCTGCTTAATTTGGATTTCTGCAGAGATTGCTTCGCTGCTGTACTTTCTCTCTTGATGGGATAACAGCATGCTAATTTACTGTCTTATGTAAAGAGGAATAGATTCAGGAGGTTATTAAATTTCATTGGGAACTGTAAAAGCGGGATTTCTCCAGTCCCCAAGCGAGAGTGTGCCGCCTGTCAGCGCAGAGGGAAAAACTGCTGAGGGAGGCAGGGTTGGGGGCCCCTGGGACCCCTGTATCTCTCCTCCCCTCTCCATCTTCTGCTGCGCCCCCGGCCCCCTAGCCCCCTAGCCCCTAGCTGCTTTACTACAATAAATAGCAGCAAGTGGCCTTACTTCTCCCCAGCTCCAGCACCCCCCTCGCTGCAAAGTCGGCCTGATGAATCTTCCTCAGCAGCTATACATATGCAAACACACTGGCAAACACGAGAGAGATTATACATGGGCGGCTTAACTCCTACACCGCGCTGTTCTTCTTTTCTCGGGAAGATACACGGGAATAGGCTCTGGTTACGCCTGCATTTCGATACTCTCATTTGGGATGCCAAAAGTTCGGCCAGCGTCGAAATAAAAACAATCCCTGCTTTAACAAAATGGAGCCATTTTTTTTTTAAAGGCCATTTTCTGCCTCAGGCTTGTTGGTGGTTGGCTATGAATGCACATGATTTGTGTCCACTTGTTTGCTTGGAGAAAGCTGCCGCGAATGTTGAATACAGCAAGCTCCACCAACCCTTAGCGCTGAGAATGTGTTTCTGTGACTGTGCATTTCTTTCTTTTTTTTTTTTTTGTGTAATCCACGGCTGCATTCAACATTGAATGCATGATCAGACTGCTGATCAGAGTGCATGAAAGACTAAAGCTGGGCCCAATATCCACATTACATGCTAAATCTAAGCAGGTTTTGAGAATGTAGTGTGTTGACACTGGAAAAGTGACAAAATGAAGTGTACTCAAAACAGTCAGTAGACTGAAACCCCCTGATTTTAGAGTGTGCTGTTGATGGACACTATTCTCGCGATACACAAAGGAAATGGAGGAGCTGCTCACAGCTGCAAAACATTTAAACCAATTATGGACGGTGGTAAAGGGGGTTTGTGAACACCCCAGAAAAGACACACCAAGGATCAAATCCTTGGGAAAAAACATTTTGATATCTATTTGTGAAATTTAATAGACAGTGACGCTCCAAGGTCACAGTTGAGATTGACATGATGTTTGCTAGTTAGTACTAAAAACAATTTGAGATGCTCATAAATCACAAATATCAACCCTGTTGGACTGAGGTCCTTAGGATACATTGTCTGTACAAATTTTCAATCCATCGAGTAGATGTTGAGACATTTCAATGGATAAGTGAAAGCTTTGACCTGCTGGTGGCGCTAGAAGAAAGGTCAGGGGATCACCAAAGTCCATAAGGTTCATCCTGCGTCCACCATCAATATCTGTACCAAATTGCACGGCAGTACATGCAATCGTTGAAATATTCCAAAAAAAAAAAACCCTTCAAAATGTCAACCTCATTTGGCACCAGAGAAAAAGTCAGGGGATCAACAAAGTCTGCACAAAACCTAACAGCAATCCATGCAGCACTTGTTGAGATATTTCAGTCTGGAACAAAGTGGTAGACCACAGCTAGCCAAACAGCTAGCATGGCTAAACACCCAAATGTAACAACTGGCGTATGGATAACATAACATGCAACATGTGCACATCCCTCAAATATCATTGAGCTATAACCTTGATCACCGAGCACAGCGGCTTGGTAAAAGCATCCATGCGCCAGCAACAGGGTAGAAGGGATTACAATCCTGCCACATTGCTCAAATCCAGCTTGTTTTTGTGAGTATTTTTCCGCCCCAGTGTCATCTAATGCAATCATCCTTCAATCAGTGTTCAACGGTGAAAATCTAATCACAGGGTTTGAGGTTTCAGAAAGCCATCTGCTTTAATCCAATTCTTGACAAATATCCCTGTCACGGCACTCCCTCTGCCACCGTAACTAGTGCGCATTTCGGCGGGCTAATTTTACAGGTTCATCTTGTTAGGGATGAGACTGATACGGAGGGTTTCGACGGTGTTTGAATTCTGGAGACAGCCGCTACCACCTCCCACACCCTCGGACATTTTCCACTGCTGTGACCTCGGGCGGCCCCTCAGACGTCTGGACAATGACGGACAGACACTGAGCCTCTTTCTGCCTGCCAAAAGCCCCCCTGCCTAACGCCACATCTTGCATTCTCTGGAGCCTGGGCGTAGGAATGCCTTTCCGAGGCATCTTTGCAATCCTAAAGGGCAACTCGCTCAGCCGTGAAAAACAGTCGAAATACTTACACTTGCCATAAATGCCTATAAGCTAGGCAATCTTTCATGCTTTATAATGTTGTCCCCGGCAACACGGCAACACTGAAGGCCTCTGATAGGGAAAACAAAAGACAAATGACTGACCGTGCCCTTTTCTAATCTATCAATTTCTTCTAGAGCCCTTTGTCCTTCAAGCCGAGTGCCGCATGCGGGCCTGGCTGCGCGCTGCTGTGATTGTATCGCCCCCCCCCCCCTCCTGAAAATGCCTTGGACAGTGTTTGAACTTGCTCAGACACATTTATTCGATGACCTTTAGCCAAAACCAACTTGACTGAGATGTTCCCAGAGTTCAACCGCACATATCTGCTCCCGTGTTGCAAATAGGGGGGGGGGTTGTCAAGTTCCTGGAAATCTCTATCAGCCTCTCCTGCACAAGCAAAAATGAGATGTTTACAGGCAGGTGTGGCATTTATATTATAGGGGGGGGGCTCCATAGGGTCATTTAGTGATATTTAGCATTTCCTGGCACTCCATAGAGCCACTGGAGTGTCTCCATCCTGCTGGGTAAGTGAGTGGACTGGTACCATTAGCAAACAGACTGTGGGCCACTGGCTGGAGACTTAAGACCCATTGTTAGAGGAGAAGTTTAAATACCAGCATGTTGTTAATGCCCCCACACGCTGATTCACACATACTGCCTCCTCACATGCACACGGAAACACACGTACACGTCAACACTCCCACCTTTGTGCTCTATCTCCAAGAAATCGCCAGTGTGTGTGTGTGTGTGTGAGTGTGTGTGTGTGTGTGTGTGGGGGGGAGCAGTCAGTACAGTATATAACAGTGCCATTCTTTCTGGTAAGAGAGGTGAATTGTACTGTGTAGCCACTTGACCCCCCTCCACCCTTTACCACCCTCCCATGGCAATCCCAATAAAACCTGGATTATTTTTATAACACAACACATGGCTGCTGACTTTACAAGCCCCCCCCCACACCTCCAGCTCCTGGGTGAGAGAGAGAGAGAGAGAGGGGAGGAAAAAGGAAAGAGAGGCCAGGTCTCTCCGAAAGGGCAGCATAATCCAAAACCATCAATGAAGGCCTTTTCTGCCGGGAGGGAAAAATAAACACCCTGACTGATCCTTTTTCTTTTTCTTTTGCTTCAGTCTGGCGCTACAAAAGGGGCCCCCACCGTAGCTACCGTAGTTGCGCCACTACAGATGCGACGGAAGGAGACTGCTTTCGTTATTTGGTACTCAGCTCTAGTTATCCGTAACACGCCTTCAACATATTTGCTCCCGTTGACCCTTTCTGCATGAAATCATTTCCAAAAGGGAGAGGGTATTGTTATTATTTCCGCCCCCCCCCTCTAAATTCAGCCATTCCCTGTGAAATGTATTACATTAAAAAAAAAGATCAAAACAGTTATGGTCATGCATGATTATAGTGTTTTATTTCCACATGCAGAGGATAACAGTCCTGTCTCAGTAGCAGGGCTTTATTTTCCCACACCAATCACATAAGCAGCTGATGTAGGGCCACTGCTTGTTTTGGGAAACAGAACGTGAACCATATCAGCGATCGAACGGTAACAGTTATATATATAACATATATATATCACAATTTGCCTCAAGGGGCTTTACAATCTGTACAGCACAGCAGTACTTTAAAAAGTTAAACATGGTGCTAGAAAATAATTTGTCAGAGCTGCCTCTAGTTTTCCCTTCAGTTTCCTTCAGCGTGACTTTCGTGCGATGTGTTGTCCGACCACGTTGTGTGTTTATGGCTGCTCCAAAACGCTGAGGACACGAAGGCGGGGTGAAAATACTGTCAAATACGGCGATGGCGGCACACATTTCCCAAACAGTCTCTCCTAGAAGGCGTTCATTGTGTTGCAGTTGACTGAGGCGGTTGAGTGACGACCAACGAGAGAGAAGTTCGAACCCCGGCTCCTGTCCCCCCCCCCCTAGCCCAGCTGGCCAATGGCGGCGTGAAGTGTCCGTGAATGTCGGATTGAAATCACAGAAATTGCTGTACACAGCCGCTCTAATCCCATATCATAAAGATGTGGGGGAGGGAGGTTTTGCGAGGCCATCTGACGAAGCAGCACACTGGCACCCTTCCCCACCCCTATAATTTTTGTTCAGTCCCTAATTTTATTGAGTGAGCATATTGCAAGAGCATTGGTTGCCAAATGTGTTTGGTTTCCCTGAACACTGACAAGAGAGGCAGTTGAGTTATTGGAGATTTTGAGACTGTGAGAGTGCAAGCAACTGCCAAAGAGGGGGAGGATTATTGTGCCAGGTAATGTAACTTCCAATTTCTTGGATTCCTTTCAAAAGCAATATATTCATTTGCTTATTACTCCCTTGGAAAAGTATTTTCACACCACTATATTACCTTGCCGTTATAGCGGTAAAATTGTCAGTTGCATCCTCTTATCCTCTAAAATTGGGACTCAACTTAATTTCCCTTCCTCTCTGTGCTCCGTGATAAAAATCAAAGTTGAGAGAATATTTCCTCCGGGCAGAGCCAACTTTTCTGCCCATTTCTCATCCGAGCTCAGCGCGACGTGTGAGGGGACGATGACTAATTCTATGAAAATTAATCAGGGCGAGTATTTCCTGGATAATTCAACTTTAATCTTATATTTAGAAGAGGCGATAACAAAAGTAACGACTTATTTCTGCCATCGGAAGCTGTAATGTGGCATTACTTCAATTGAAAATAGTAATTTGTTTCACTCCATTGTTGGGTGGCTCTGTGAAAAAGGGCTTGGTTGGGGTTGGGGGTGTGGGGAGGAGGGGGGGGGGTGGCTGCAGGAGCTGCTGCATCAGCATGTGCGCAGTAATGTGATAGCGAGGCCTGGCCGCACAAAGAAAACACAACCAGCTCTCTAACAACCCTCCCAGTAAGACCCTGAGAGGGGGTGGGCGGCATGTGGACGGGTGGTGAGGGGCTGGGCAGCATCGTTTCAGTAATTATGTTGCCTTCAAATGCTGGTGGAAATATTGTAATTCTAAGTTAAGCGCATATGAAAGACATTAAATGTGGTAGCCTGAGGGGCAGAGTTGTGACCTTTAGGGAGTAATAAAGCAAGCAAGCTGAGCCAACACCGGCTGGCAAATATGATGTACCTATATTATTTTTTAATCTATTTCAGTGCCATATGGTCCTGCTTTTTATTTCAGTTGTCACTTTTCGTTTTATGACATATCATCAATTGTATTTGGGATGCATGTTATCTTCTGTGCTGTGGAAGCCATTTGCCGTAAGCTGCTTGAAGCTTACTTTAGTGTCAGTGTCAGTTTTCCTTCAACCAAAAGAACCTGACTGCTGTTGTACTGTAACACAAGTCATATTTATGACTGAAGGGCTTTATGTGGGGCACTTGAAGGTAGAGTTTCCCTCTTTAAAGCCAGAACTGTACCACTTTCAAGGTGCATGCATAATTTTGGAAGCAGGAGTTGGTTTGTAGGTGGAAAGGCACTGCCAGACCATAGCATAGGCAGTGCTGGAGCTTTTTTCTTGCTGGGGCCAGTTGGTGGCTTTAATGGTGTATGTGGGTATTTGTAATCTGTGGTTAACACATGAACAAACAAGGCACAAACGTGTTTTCAATGAAAAATAACAGAAGAATTCAGCAAGTAAATGAGTTTACTGAAAGCTGTTCCACGTTGTGGAACCTATAGAATAATAAACCACAAATATGTTTACACATCTTTAAGTAGTGATGCATTTTATTAGTTGTAATTAGATTGAAATGACTTTCACTGCCAGTTGTTGCCATGGTTTCTGTGCTTTCTACCTCTGTACATTACACATCACCAGGCCCAGGCTTTAGAGTAAACTCTGCCCTGCAAAAGCACATTTCCATAGATCTGTTGAAGTACTTGAAGGTGGCATTGACTGGAGGCTCCAGCTGTAGGGATACGGGGGAGAGGGGTGGGTGGTCAGGCCAGGACAGATGTGTTTAAGCTGGCAGGGAAAGTAAAATGGAGGAGGAGGGGTGGAGAAACTTCCCCTAAGGCCCTGCCGCTTTCATCGAAACACTTCCTGGTTCTGAACCCCCCCCCCCTCCTCCTCCGTCACTCCCTAGAGTGGTGTCCCCTGACAGGGCTCGGTTTCACCACGTGACGTACGCACATTGTGCTGGTGTTTTTAAAGTGGGCTGCTATTGTAGCTCAGTGAGCAGAGACCCGGATAACACGGCACATATGGGACGGATTGAGTCTGTGGGACTGTGTGACATAACGGCTCCATGTGACCCCCCCCCCCACCCCCACACACACATTTTCATACTGTGTACACACAAACACACGTGTTCAGACACACAGTGCTCTGCTGCGCTGTCATACAGTCTCTGGTGGGATCAGGTGGTGATGAGAACAGAGCATGCGACTCTCCACTGGCGACCTGGATATCAACAACACACACACACACACACACACACACACACAGGGCGCTTTGTGTTCACATTCTGTTCGAAGCGCTATAATAAACATACACTGCACAGATGCACACACACACACACACACACACACACACCCCTGTGTTGTGTTTCCCCTGATCCAGTTGGATAGAAAAGGGAGAAGGGAAAAAAAAGAAAAAGAAAGTCCTTTTGAAACCTGAAACTCTTCTCCATCAGCAGCCCCTGTGCTCGCCTCCACCAGGCCAGGAGCAGAGCGGCAGCAGCAGGAGAACACGGGCCTCTGTTGTCTCAGCCGGAGACCCTTTGGATACACGTTGAACCCCTTCTCCCAACGGACGCGGCAGCACAGAGGCCTTGTTGTACTGAGGAGCATGTGAACGCACTGCTGACTTGAGTGCGGTGAGCAATGTGACTCGTTACTGTAACAAGGTCAGTCGGCGCTGACAGAGTTGTGTGTGTGTGTGTGTGTGTGTCTGCGCATATTCATACTCTATGTCTGTGCAAAGGCAGGCCAGAGACATACAGTGCAGTGTGTGTGTGTCTATATGTGTGTGTCAGTCAATGGCTTTTTATAATAACTGTACAGAAATAAGAAACAACAGACAAACAAATGATTCACATACCACTACATTATGAAGGTGCAATTCCACAATATACTTTAGAATACCAGATGTTGAGGTATTGCATTGTTTTGTCCATCATTTTACAATGAATGTGCCCCCCCCCCCCCCCCCCCCCCAGATTGATTGGCAGATCTTTTAATACGAGGACTGACACTGAACAACATTAAAGTTACAGCCTCTCTGATGCTGTTAAAAGTTTTGTTTTTACTTCAGTAATGTCTGGCCTGTATTTTAAAGGATGATCAGTTGGGAGACAACACAAAAAAAACGGAGCCTCTGTCCAAAATACTACATTTCTTATTAGCACATGCTCCATTGCCAACCTGCGTAAACCTTTTGAATTTCCGCCCACATCTCAGAATGGTTCAAGCGATTCCGGTTTTGTGCCTATTGATGGCTGTTTCCCACCGCTGGAGAGATCAATCTGATCAATCTGCCTAAGACCGGGGATGTTATCCTCCATCTGGCCTAACCAGCTGAAAAAGCAGTGACAGAAAAATGGCCAGTGTGGCTGAGATTGAGTTGTACTCCCCCTCTGATTGGTTAGGACAGAGCAAAACAAAATAAACCCCTCCTTCCAAAAAGAGATAATGAACACAATGTCAGGCCGAATAAATGAAGTGAAAACAAATTTCACTAGTCAGCCTGAGTTTTTAGGATACTAACAAAGTACTTTTAAAGCCGGTGAAGTAAAGCGCAAGCTGACAAATGACACCTGAGGCTGACAAAGTCGCTGCCGCTTAGGCTGATGAGAGTCGAGCCAAAGCCGACAGGACGGGGCTGAGCCTGAAACGTCCTGAAATAGTAAACACTTTTGATTTGCGTACAAACACGGCTTTTCACGTGGCGTCGTCCACAGGCCTAGGTGTATATTTCCCCCGCTGGCGACGAGGAACTACAAATAGTCAAGCGCTCTCTTCACTTTCATCCAACAATTCTGTCTCATGGCCATGCTGTATACTTTGGGAATCTACATGTCAAACTCACTCTCACTCTCTCATTTATCTGCATGGATTTAGCTTAAAGTTTTTTTTTATGGGTAAACAATTGACCATCAGCCCTTAAACATGCTGCGTTCATCCACTATATTGTCTCTGCTTGTATGTCTCTGCACTGCACATGACTGTGCATGCATCTCTTCCCCAGCCTAAATTTGTGAATATCTTCAATATGAACATTTGTCGCGTGTGGAGGTCCTCGGGGGGGCCCTCCGGAGCTGCAGACTTCTGCTTAATGCGCGGCAGCCACTGGAATCCCACTCATCTGCTCGGAGTGAGCGGGCATAAACAGGAACCCCTGGGAGCCGGTAATATGTTAAACGATCTGACTCCAGTCCTGCTCAACCTTATCCAGCCAAGGCAATAAGAGATATGAGAGCGGTGTGTGTGTGTGTGTGTGTGTGTGTGCTTGTGCATGCCTCTGCGACAAGAGTTCTGTGTATGTGTGGGTATTATGAGCACTGCCGTAGGATGAATGACACAAAGCCAAGAGAAAGAAAGAGATGGAAGAAAAGAAAAAAGGATGCAAATTACCAAGACAGAACTGGAGGAAATTGACTGGAATTGCTCCTTTTGGTGTGGCGGGAGAGGCAGAGCTACCTTTGTGTGAACAGTTCAAAGGCGGTGCATATATCTCTCCCGGCTGTAATGTAGCCACATATATACACAGATGTGGTGTGATCCACGTATATGCACAGAGATAACAATAAAGGTGTGTTTCAAGTAACACAGGATCAGAGAGCCAGTGATGGCTGCCGGTGAGAGAGTGTCAGACTGAGACTTATCAGCTTGTCCTCCACCTGCTCTGGTACACCGGAGGGAGCAGAGCGAGATGGAGGCAGAGAGAGAGAACGAGAGGACGGGGGATAAAACGAGTGGGGAGGAGATGCGAGGAGAGGAAGGATAAAACGGGCACCTGTGGAGGGAAAGAGAATGGGGGGGGGGGGGGGGGGGGGGATCTGAGGTCCAGAGAGCGAGATGGAGGATGAGAACAGGAGCCACGGGGAAGGAGAAGAGCGGTAAAATCCGATAATGGCCGCAGAGAGAGATGGAAAGCGAATGAGGAAGCTATCTTCGGAAAAAAGGGAAAGAAGGCCAGAGGAGGAGACAGGGAGGGAAAGGAAGCTCGAGAGGCAGAGAAAGAGAGAAAGGTCGAATGAACAAGAAAGATAGCAACAGCGCGAGAGATAGGCAGCGAGAGGAGGGCGGGTGGCAGAGAAGTGGATGTCTCAGGCCATTTCCAGTGATGATAGCCAGAGGCTTATTTTTCACCTTCCTCCAATCCACCGCACTCCCATCTAGCAGCTCCTCTGCCACCCACCCTCTCCCAACCCAATCGAGAAAAAAAAACACACACACACGCTCACTCACACGCTGGCACACAATGTGATTGCGAAGCGTTAACCTCTGTCTGGCTACTGTAAAAGGAACGGCGGCGCGACAATAATGGAGTCCGGGAGCAACACATGTTTCTCAGCCCGCTCAGCCTTGCTCAACAAGTGACTGCTTGAAAATAATTACATCTCATTTTATTCATTGTCAGTGAATTATCTGCTTGAGTGGCCGCGCACAATGGCACCCCGAGATGTGGACACATGGGCGGGGCTGTGGGCTCGGGAGAGTGTGTGTGTGTGTGTGTGTGTGTGTGTGTTTAAATGTATGTTCGTGTGAATTGTTTGACTCATTCTGCTCTCCTCAGAATATGAGAGTGTGTAGTTACAGTATGTGTATAAGTATGCTGTCAGCACACAGACCGTTCTACATTGTCATTAACCCTTTGAACTCTGCAATAGAAATAGAATAGTCCGCCAGTGCCTACCATTGGTGTTTCTGCTCATTGTTATTAAACGCTTCGCATCCCTAAAATCTGTACAACCTAAGCGACAAGCCAATGTAAGTCAATAAACCATAGTAAGTGATAAACGTATTGAAACTGTGTCATAAATATTGACTGATATTGATCCGAAACATTTCTGAATGTAGAAACGTGAACGACATATTTCTTAACACCCCGCGAAGTTTACTTGAACTATGTACAGTACATTTGAGTGCAAAGGCGTTTCGATATGGTGGTATTTTTGCTTACGGTGATATAATTTCCAAGATTATCCCTAAAATCCCTAAACTTAACAGGATGTAAGTCAATAAACCATGATGACGGATAGAATTATTGAGACTGCGTCATAAATAAATAAAAATACAAAAATCTGGTGTGTCCACGTAACGCAACCTAATGACGCCAAAGACTTAACTTGGCTTTCAACTGCGACCAGAATGACTTCTGTAGCCATTCTGGATTTTACTTTAGGTCAATTCAAACAGGCTTATGCTAACAACGACCCGCAAGCTTAATTGTTATTTCGCCCCCCCCCCCAGCGAATACTTTGACACTCATGTCTTTTTTAAAGCTACAGTTATACGACCACCATTATTTTTCAAGTGTTTATTGTCTTATATTCGGGCCAATTTTGGCGCGTTTTGGTTGGGAGCAGTGACTTCCTGGAGGCCCCTCGCAGTCTTTATGCTAAGCTAAGCTAACTGGCTGCTGCCTTTACCCTCATATTTACTGGACAGATATGGGAGTGCTATCATTCTTCTCGTCTAACTTGAAAGCGAATGAGCCCATTTCCAGAAATGTCACACTATTCCTTTTTAAAAGGAGCCGAGTGGTTTAAACTGACTTTCATCCAGATTTTTATTTCCCCACGAACCCGCATTTGTTGTGATTCCTGTTGCAGGACCCCATCGCGGCAGCAAACAAGGTGCTTTTGTGGTGCTGACAGCTCTGAAAAAGCCTCTGCTAATAGAATAGGAAAAGGGAGAGTAGATGGGAATGAGGTGTTGTTTATGTGCCCCTCAGACTTTCACTTGTTTTCTCAAATAATCAAAATAAACACTGATGAAGCTGACTTAATGAAAACACTGAAAATAATGAGTCTAATTGTGCATGCATTCATTTGCCTATGTGAGTGCAATATATGGCTTACAAGTGAGTGTGGGTGTACAATGCAATTTACATTGCAAGCTAACCTTTCCCTTGTGTGTGTGTGTGTGTGAAGTATGCGTGTGCTGGTGGGCTGTTTGTCCAGACTATTGGAGAGCAGACGACTGGAGAGGGGGGAGAAGATGTAGCTGTAAATATTTAATGTCGTCCATGCGCTCCCGTTGCCCTACATTGGACTTGAGGCAGAAATGAACACCTGATTGTTATGGCCGGGAAATGTCGGACAGCATTTGGCTAGCAGACAGAGAGTGAGAGACAGAAAAGTATAGGGGGGGGGATAAATCTCGAAAATTGCTATTTCTCTCTCTCTGGATTTATTTTGTTTGCAGGGCAGAAGCACAATGGTTCAATAAAGTGTGCAATAAAATGCCAGGAAAGAGGTGTGAGCAGTAAGTTGACTAAAGCTGTGGCAAAGTCCCTGCATCTTATTTGCAGCCAGAACTTTCAAAGCTGCTGATATCTGACTGGAGAGAATTCCTTGGATACAGCTGACTAATAACTGATGGCTGACGAGATATTAATGGGTACATATGATAAATGATTAGCCGATAATTTGCTTTTAGGGAAAAATAGTTAAGAATGTTCTGGTTGTGACCCTAAAAAACAGCAGCATTGGTTTGTTCAAACGCTTAAAGCGGCTCTAACCAATATTTTCATATTAGCAATAGATTACATGGCTGTGTGCAACGTGGGAGGTGTTGCTCATAGCAACAAACCCACAGAGAATCACCCCCCCCGAGTCTGTAGTTTCCCTCAGCTGTATGGCATGTTTTAGCATCTTTCAGCTTTCATTGTTTTGGTTTTGCAACTTTACCATTTTGTTTCGCTTTCATCGTACATGAAGCCATATCAACTAGGTTATATTTACAGCTTGTTGAAAATCAATTAATGCAGGTTTAAAATAATCCACGTTCACGTTTACCTGACAAGGACGTCTTTTGTTTATGTCACGACTGTCCAGTATCAAAAGCTCTTGATGAACAGGCCGGGGGTGGATGGTTGTAGCTTATCAAGTGTGTGTATTTGACACCCAGGACTGCGTTTCGCATCCTGTCTCCTACCAACAGTTCTAGGTTTATTTCACCCATGCCTATGGTCTTTAAGTAACTTTAACTCAGTCATTTTAGTTGCCTAAACTTGGCCTTCACCATAGAGGCGACAGACCAGAAAAGGTATTTTTTAATGGTCATGTAGCTCGTCTTGGTGAATGAGCTGTTTTGCTGTTTGGGTCTGAAGGTCTTGTTGTTGTGGTCACATGGTCGTTTCAGATGTGGTGTCCCAGCTGTAAACACAAGATGGGCAAATTATCACTTTAGAAAGTTGACATGGCAAACGTGGCAGCAAACAGTTGCTTATTACCTGGAAAATCTCAATCAACATCCACTCTGCTTTTCGCTCTGTTTTGGTCTCCACCAACTACTGAGGTTCATGCGTTTGTGGTTTTGTGTGTGACATGAAAGACAGTCGTTTTCATTTAGTAAATTCAGTGAGAGAGACATACTGACTGAGCTCCATCCCTATTCAAACTGCTCCGAACTGTGGTTTTTCTTTTTTAACAGTGTGCTGTTGGTCAGCATGGGTATTAACTGGTGTCTGAGCAGCTGATTTTGGAACAACTCTCGTCACTTTTTCCCCCTCGGGAGAAGCCTGGCATTGTCATTCTCAATCTCTCCAGACCTCTGCTGCATCGATACGAGCCCTTTTGCCCCCCCCCCACCCCCACCCCCCCTCCCTTGGCTGCAGCAGTGGGCCATTTGGAAAAGATGTTTCTATACTTGGGTTGCTACCAGCATCAATATCATCACTCCTTCTCCTTCTCCTCTCCTTTCTTGTCCTATCTCTCCATATGCCTTGCTTTCTGTTTTTTTGGTAATTTGATATTGCTGATGTGATGTGAATGTCATGAATTTTCTCCTTCGCCTTTGGGGTTTCTTGCCTGACCTAGCAGTTTTTTGTTTTTTTCCCTCTGTGTCCTATATCAAGTTGTCAGCCCTGGCTGTCCACCATCCAGGACGCTTGCCCTCGCTTGCCCATCTGTCTGTGTCTCTCTTACTCTGTTAATCCTGCCTTCTTTCTCCGCTCTCATCACTTTTGAACACTCTGGTATTAAACTACTTCTACAGCGGCCAGCCACAAGAAACCTTTGAAACCTTGTTTTACAGGCCAACCTTATGTTGATGAGCGTTTTCCCTTCTAATGAAAAGCAATGAAATAATATGAAATCACACAAATACAACAATAAAAACAACACTGTATATCGTCACATGAATAGTGATCTCAGCTAATTTAATAAATGTTATCAACCTTTTGACCTTCCTAGGCCATAAACCACATTTACTTTCTCTCCTGAAATTATACTTATACCTTAACTATACTGAATATCCAATAAAAAACGGTATTACAGTGTTCTGCCATCAAAAGCATTTAACCTGGCTGGGTGAAACAGGTTTAAACTATATTATTAAATAAAAGTCTGAAGCAGTTTTGACCTTCCATTATCAACAGGCATTAGAATGAAGGTTTCAGTTATTTCTGAACTGCCTCAGATTCCATTAATCTTGAGGACTCTTGTGTCCAGAGAGCAGCCAGTAACTGGCTCCTTCTTCTCATTTCTTCCCTTGCTCATTCTCCTATTTTCCTCTGTGCTCCCTCTCTTCATTGTGCCATTAGTTCAATCACATTATTGGCATTTCTGCCAAAGCGCTGCACAAAATGCAGTTTCAAACACTAGTAATCAACAATTCTTTCTCTCTCTCTCTCTCTCTTTTCTCCCTCCTTCTACTCTCTTTCTCTCTCTTTTCCATTCCAGACAATGGCTGGCGTGGACAGACAATGTACAGCTGTCATCCCCCGCCCCCCCCCCTCAGTCCCTTGACTCCACCTCCACTAACATCTGTTGTGTCCAGTCAGGCTTTGGGCAGGGTGGTGAGGGGGTGGACGCTGAGGTCACACCGATCTCTATGTAGATTGTAATGACTTCCTGTGTCCACCCCTCCCCGTCTTCTTCTTCTCTGTCTTGGTGGAGCTCCCGGGGGGCTGCTGGGAAGGATGTCTGAATGGGTCTCTGTTACCAACAAGCTGTTGTCCAGCCAGATTCCCACCATCATTACTACAGTGGACACAATGCACACATATACACACCAGGTTCATATACAGAATATGGATGCATGCATGCATGATCGATACTCAGGTGCACCTCCCTGTTTATGGACTCCTCACTGCAACAGACAGTGCGCCATATGGCCGGGACTGACAACAAAAAGTATAATTATGAAGTACACACAGTTTCAGTTACTGCCTGATGGTCAAGAGACTCAATAAAAGCCACTGTGAACATGGATCAATCATTGGTAACAAACCAGCACCTCCTGGGATAGTCACAGGATGTTTACAGCTTGAACATGCCACCATAACTCTGCAAGATCCCAGTGGAACATTTCCAAATTACATGACTCAAAGGCCACACTTGTCATTTCAAGTGGCACACAGCCGGAAAAATATCCAGATGAGATTTAAGACACTTTCATCCGCATTCAGATCACAAATCTGATCGCAATCCGTCTTGTTTTCCCAGCTACATCCAAATCAGGGTCGATCCTGGTGCAATGCACCTGAAGCCAAAAATGCCAGGAGGACAACTTCCACACGCAGTTTTGATACGACTATAACGGTTTAGCTAGCATTAGCTAACAGCTATCGATAAGCAGACAGAAGCGCATGAATGAATTATGTTTATGAACTACAATTAAGCAAGTCTAAAGCAAGCCTAAAGTTTTTTTTCGTCTCCTGGGCTCCAACCGTTCAGATCAATGCTCTCACCTGCACAAATCGATCAGTGGTTGAACTGATCGGGAATCAGATAAATGCCACGGCAGCTAAGTGTGCCACGTGTTTGATCGTATGGATAGAAATTACTGGAGCCATTTTTTCCCCCCTTCTTAATGCAATTGGATTTCAATCCGTTTTGAATGCTTCTTGGGTGCATTTATGTGTGAGAGTGACTCCATGTAAATGGGGTCAAAGAGTTTAAGCTGTTGAAAGGCAAAAATGGAGTCAGCACCTGTGTGAAGTTAAAAAAAAGAAAGAAACAAATGACATCTGTTGGATGACATCTGTTGGGGGGGACGAACAACTGAAATCAATGCTAATTGGAGGGTTTGTCCATTCAGTAGTGCCCCTGTAATATCTCACCAACTCAAGGTCTGTGTATTGTGTGTATGTACAAGTGGTCAAGTTTGTTCACACCAACAAAAAGAAGTCCGACATCAAAATTCTAGTCAGTCAGTTTCCTGACATGTGACTCCATTTCACCAGAACTGTTCACTTGAGAGAAATAACAGAAAAAAAGCCCAAACCACATTTCAAGAAATCCAACCTGTTAGTGTTTGCATACGCACAAGTTAAAATCATCTGTTCATCTGAATGCTTCATGAATGAGGCCCAGCAAACTGTATCGTCTACGCATTCCAAGATCAACACCTTCCCAATCTGCTCCCATGGCACTCCCTCAGTCAGAGAGGGGGTGTTTTAGCTCAAACTCCCATCTAATTAAGAGAGAAATGAGTGCGCCACAGGGTTCTGGCTCGACTTTGAACATTATCATCTCTCTTGCAGATACCCTCGGTCGCCTGTTCTTTTCTAGGAGCCTCATCTTTGGTTGTAGCTATGCATGACTCCCCCCCCCCCCCCCCCCCCACACACACATTTGTCTGTCTGTCTAATCAGCCAGGCCATTCTCGTGGAGATGGCAGCTATCCACCAAGGCGACCCAGGAAGGGCGACTTGCTCATTACCATGACTCTTTGTTAATCAGTCCCTCCTCCTCTGCCTTTTATTTTACAGTTCTGCACTCGCTTTTTTTCTTTGGGTTCTTTCTCTTCATTTTCATTCTTCCTCTGGCTCCATTTCTCTGTCTGGCTGAAAAACCACCGAGGACCTGCCAGTTCTTGAAGCCATTCGGCTGAATCTTATGTGTCTGCCTCCGAGTCCCAGCTTGGTGGGGGTGAAGCGGAGGACACGTGTTACATTTGAGTTAACAGGCAGCGCTGGCGGGACGCACCGCCACGGGGCCCTTTCTGCCGAGCGGCCGCGATTGCTTAAGCAGAACTTAGACAATGAATGACTGGTGACAACATGGAAATGATACCGCTGCGGATACTGTTTAGCCAGCTGTGAGGGGCTGGCTGTAAGTGGTGTAACTGTCTCATGTCTGCCACTGCAGCGAGTTGCTATTAGCGTGTCATGAAATACGCTCCTGCTGCTGCTAGTGGTGGGTGGGGGGGTGACGCGTATGTGAAGCCTGTAGAGTCAGATGTGACTTTATGATGCCGCAAAGAAGTCCAAAGGGTCAGAGGTCAAACACAGCTTAATACACACATACGTACAAGCATGTAGCTTTGTAAGCATCTACAACACTGCCACATTCTGTGTGTGTGTGTGTGTGTGTGTGTGTGTCCCTGGCAGAGGGTTAAAGTGGGCACGGCTGCCTGGTGTTGCCTGAGGACTGCAGGCTGTCAGCCATGACTGTCAGAGGAAGCCAGCTCGTCTTGACACGTCCTCCTGTGTGACTAACTGTACAGTGCATGCATGTGTAATTCTGTACAGGGGGTGTCAGCAGCTTTAACAGCCTCTGTTGGTTAATTGACGAGTTAAGCAGGCTGATTAGAGCAGCGTCACACGGAAAATGACGCTTCTTCACAAAGCTGTGTACATATTTCCTGAAATGGTACTCCATTCCCCTCTAAACTGTAAACATGAAAATTGAAATCAGAATCATAATAATGTCATAATCTTATGTAGAAATTCAATCCAAAGCGTATTTGTTTTTACAACACAAACTTTGAAAATGACAAGTTGTGGTTTTTAATGCGGCGCTACTCTTTCCTTGCTAACGGGGGCCTGGCGGAGTGGGCCTTCACTGGTTGCCCGGTAACCTCACAGTGATGACAAGACACCAGGAAGTTCCGCATTTCTGAATTTTTGTGCGGATTAAGCAAAAAAGCCACGCTAGTTTGTGGTTAATATTACAATGACCCACCGGCGGAAAGATCCAGTCTCAACGAAATAAACGACATTACTAATGTCTTATTACTCTCATTACTCAGTGAGAAAAAACGACTCAAAATGTCTCACAACTGTCATACTAATCTCTGTCGTTTGATTGGCTCACACAACCAGCATTCCTATCACTATCACAAGGCCTTCTCACCCTTATTGGTAACTGAACAAAATTCTGGTAAAGCGTCTTTGCTTGTGTAGCAAATGTAAAAGGTCTGGGATGTCGCGCTCACAGAGTATGCCGGTATGTGATCACGAGAAAAACAAAACAAAAAGACATTACCAATTTGTCATTTGTTTTTCCGCCTTAAGAGTCAAATGTGTTATGATGCCATTCGGGTGAGCTTTCTTGTGGAAAGTGGTTGTGCAAGTAAACAAAACAGGTATGTATACCGCTAAGAACAAACAAAAATGTGATTTGTCAGAGGGTGTGTTGTGCAATGTGAAGTGTGTGTGTGTGTGTGTGTGTGTGTTAAGCAGCCCACCACAGTGGGCAGGCAGATAGCAGCAGCAGAGCAGAACAGAGGAGACTCACAGTTGTTTACTCCAGAAGAAAAGAGGGGACTGAGAAGTGTTGAGGGTGGATAAGCAGCCGTCTTCTTAATTCCTCGCCGAGAAAGTGCGCCTGCTTCCCTGAAACTTCTTGTCAAAAGCCTCTCTTAACCGCCCCTCCGGCCAGCCATGACTTTGTAATGTCGGGAGGGGAGAGAAAGGCGAAGATTAGAGGAAAAACAGGGATGGTGAGAGAGGAGGTGGAATTAGGAGACGGGAGGGAAGAGATGAAAAGATGAGGAGAGGAGACAAGGAGTTAGGGGGTGAGACAAAAGGTGAGGTCTGTGGTCTGCAACTGTATCAGTACCATACGTCCCTACAAGCAGTTAAAGTGTAAAGGGGGATTAGAGGAAGCAGAAAACTAGGTTGGAGGATGAGTACTGAATTAGAACAGGACCCCTGAGAAGGAGGAGAGACTAGAGAGGGAGGGGGAGAAAAGGGGAGACATGGAGCAGGACAGAAATAGAAGACAGGAAAAGACACCGCTCAGCCGGGCGGAAGAGAGGAAAGACAGAAATAGAGGAGGGGAGGCAGCGGTGTGAGTGATGAGGAAGGTGAAGAGGAGGGAGAGAGAGCGAGAGAGATAAGTAGCTAACCATTACAGAGCACATACAGATGTGATATGAGTTACAGCCCTGAGACATGGATTTATACCAGTCCCACTGAGTGTGTGTGTCTGTGTTACTCATGTTGTGAGGACAAAGATCTGTTCACACTGTGATGTCATGGGGGACTCCTCTTTGAGGACAAAAAGCTGGTCCTCACGCAGGAGGCAAACAAAAAGGGACACTCCACCAATTTCACACACGAGGATCTGTTTACTTGTCCCAAGAAATACGACTCAAATTGAGGGAAAGAGTTACGTAACCGTCTCTGTGGCTCTGGAGGAAGCTTTTCTAAAGTCGGGGGGGGGAATAACCCCGAGGTCAGGGTCTGGGGTCACCTCACGCTGGGCTTGAGAATTTTCCTTGGAAGTAAAAGTCAGGATAATCTCGGCCTCTGCCGCATCGAGTATCCCTTTAATGTTTTGGTTAGTTTGAGGCAGTGCAGCAGCACAGCTTCCTCCCGGTGAATGATTTGAAGGTTTTCTTTCCCAACTCGAACAGCAGCCCGCGAGCATCGCGCTATTCCCTTCGACCAATCAGATTTGGCCATGACCTCTGTGAGCCCGCCGCCTCATTGCTTTTAAAACAACTCTTGTCTCTTTCCACTCCCGTGACAGCTTTCTTTTCCGACTAAAGCGTGAGCCTCTGAGTTGGTGTTGCATTGGGAGTGGTGAATGAACGGAAGAGGTAGCGGTTTTGGACATGGCCTCAGCAGCTCCATCAAGTCATCAAAGACTTCCATTGAATTCAGCTGCTGCTGCACCTGTTTCTAACTTTCAATTTCTAACTGCAGTGAAAATCACAGCAAGGCTACGGGCGGTAACAACCTTCACATACTACTGTAAATGTCAAGATTGTTTTGCATTCGCTTCACTGCTGGAAACAAGTCCCAAACATTCTGTCCCTGCTTTTGGTGGCATTTGTAATCACTCTGTAAGCCAATTAATGACATAGGCCTGTTTTTTTCATTGGCTACGTTGACTGGACATCTCATAAAACACTTGCGTCCTTTCACCAGTTATTGTTCATTAAAAATATTTACCTGCACAAACGCTATCTAACATGAAGGCCACATGCTGTGCAGCTACAGGTTCAGAATACTGGAAACCACCCCCCCCAGTTCAAAGCGCCGGGTTTAAGTCAAAGTTAGGGTCAAGGTCGGGGTTAGGCATGTTATGTCTATAGGGAGTTAGGGCACAGCGAGTGTCCAGGGGATGAACGTAAGCCAAGGCAGTGTCCTCTGAAGTGTGAGTGAGGCAAGCAAAAGAGAAGGAGAGAGTGTGTGTGTGTGTGTGTGTGTGTGTGTGTGTGTGTGTGCATGTGGGCCCAAAAACACGCTGTTTAGTGCTCACAGATAGTGAGTGGCCTTTTGAAGCAGAAAGCACAGCGCTCTCGGCTTTTAAAGCCATTAGCTGTCTGTAAAAGACAAGGTCGAACTGGGACAGTTTGTTGCAGAGCACACCGCAAAATGAACACTAAGTGGGATTTTGAGTTCAGGAGGAAGAACTTCACTCACGCTTCTAACGAGGGGGGGACATTTATCTCCGGTCTTAACTTGTGGAGTTAACATACTCTTTCACACACACAAAATGCCCAAAAATGAAACTGGTGGTTGGGGATGGGGGGGGGAGGGGCTCCAGGAAAAGCTCAAGGTTCAATTTGACTGTACATGGAATTATTTGAATCAGAGGAACTAAAAGAAAGCTTGACGTGTGTGTGTGAACGCCTGCAGCAAAGCTGACAGTGTAAGCAAAGTGCCGGCCGGACAGTTAAGACAGCACCTGTAGTCCGTCAGTCATTCAGTTTAGATGGATGACAAGATGGGAAAACTGTGATATTACACAATAGCATAATTAGAGCCTGGCTGACACCAATATCAACATTTGAAATTTAGAAACATCTGATAATATAAGGACTGATATCCAATATATTCAACACTAGTCTGACTCACAGGATGTAGGCTGCCATCGGCTTTCTCCTCCCCTTACTGTTATACAAGGGCACCGTCGCTGCACCCTGGGCTTAGCACCGCCCAAGACGATTGCGATTGGTTCAAAGATGTGCAAACAAGCCAGAGTGTTTTCTTTCTTTTACTTGCTTGTGCCGACAGTGTACTGTACGACCTCAGCGCAATTTTTCAGTTATTGTGTGAAAATGGTTGATAATGCCACAACCATAAGACTGGGAGATAACCAATCATTGGCCTGGTAGCTAAACCAGAGGAGCTAGCCATGGCTACTACGGCTAATGGCGAGTGCTGCGAGCGCAACCTCGGACAAGTTCCATACAAGTGCAACAACATACCACCAGTGAAAGTGACTTGCCACTAAGAATTGGCGTATGAAATTTAAGCATGCCGCTGAAAAGTGGCATCTGCCAGTGCAACATGAGGGACTTACAAGTGGCACACTTAATCAGCAGTGGCACACTGTATGTCAGGAAGAATTAGTATACTGTAAGTCAATGAGAAGTGCCACGTATGCCACTAAAACAAGAGTGGCATATCATCAGCTCCTATTTGATCTTGTGGCTAGTAATAATTGATGCTAAACAACAAATCATACCACATTGTGGGGATGCATTTTCACAGGTTTTCAACATCAGCCGAGCCACCTGTTTTATCAACATCCTGCTCTCCAAGTCAATATGTTTGCAGCGTCGCTGCTCACTGAAATATTTTACTGGACGCCGGAGCCCACATTTCTTTCTTGTTGACCTCCGCTGCTATGCAGACTAGCATCCCAGAATAAGTGCAGACAGTTATGCTCTTTTACTGACTCAACATAAATCGCCTTGGACAAACTCACATTATCACATTAAAGCGCGAGGCATAATGTGGATCAACCTGAGGGTGTCTGAGGAAACCAGCTGAGAAGCTCTTTTTAAAGGAGGATGGCTGGATTTATAGCACTTGCCTTCTACTCTCTATACTGTAACCATCCAGATGGAAACCCCCACCCCCCCCAGGCTATGTTTCTAGTGCATCTGTGGTGGTGAGATAAAAACATATCTTGATGAAAAATCAATAAAAGATTCCTGTAGCATATCCGTGAACGTTCTCTGAGTCTGCACTTAATAGTGACTTTATAACGACTATGTCCTACTTTAGGGCACTTTTTAGAATACCATTCTTACCATAGCAGTAGCTTCTAGATGTGATTATTGGGTTATTCTTGTTTTCATTTTTTTTTTTTTTTATAAGGAAATTGGAAATGAAAAGTTTCCAAGAAGAAGGTATCAAGGTGGCACACACAAAACCTCAGCTGAGTTGGATAATGCTGCAGTCTGAAAACTCCAGGAAGCCACCGGAAAGATAAAGAAACACACAGACACAGAGACACAAAGACATCACAAGCCTTTTCCCCATTCCAAAATAAACTGGCAACATGACAACAAAGACGCAAAAGGAAATAAATAATGAGAATGCAGCTGGATTTACTTGATGAAATGCCAAAATGTACAATCACTGCAGCAAATAACTCCCTGCCACCTACTGAGAACTAGAGAGGAACTGAATTGACTGTGCTGCCTTTTTTTTTTATCTCCATTTAATTATGCATATTTTACTTATGTACTTTCTCCCAAATTCAGCTTTCTATAGTGTGTATTGTTTCAGCTCTGGTTATTGTCCTTATCCTCTTCCACTTGTGTGCTTTTGGAAATCTCAACTTTTTTTTTCCCGTTGGGCCCGCGCCAAATTGATTCCGCTAAATGAATGTAATTAAACCGATTACGCCAGTCAAATGAACTGGATTCAATTTGACTGAGAAATGGAAGGAAGAGAGGGGCGCTGAGATAACCGTAAAATGCAAAACAGAAATAGAAACCTAGCGAGAGGGGAAAAGCTCCATAATGACTGTTGGCGGGGTTGTTCAGGGTGCCAGCGCCCTATTTTTGGCCCCTGCCGAGTCATGTTGCCACCCTCAACAGGCGAGTCAGTGTGTGAAATGGAGCCTGCCCTGCCTTTAGCACAAGACGCAGCAACCTCTGAGGCGTCACCATCCACCATGAGGAAACCGGCCGTAATGATGACTGACGGTTTCACTCAGGGGATTTTCCCAAGATTCAAAGGCTCTACATCTTGTGTGTGTGTGAAGCCATTTCTCGCATTGTTTAGCATACATTAGACACTTTCCGTTTGAGTCTTTAGCAGATGATCTCATCCCGGCGCAACTTCAAATAAGTGAGCAGGCAGGGCTTCGGTGTCTCTTCAGCACGGCAGGAAGTGGTGCATCTCTGTCGAAGGCATCTCTGTTGCCTTGGATCATGCGGCAGAAAAAGGAAAAGAGACAGCGGGCGACACGCGCCAAAAGTCGTGAGTCAACACTGCAAGTGCGTGGCCTTTATTTGACCTGACCTGCTTAGCCTGCAGAGCTAACCTCCATTCGTAACGAAACGTCGGGGAAACAGAGGAAGGCTCAGCAGCAGCTCATCGCAGCATTATTCTTCTGTCCAGTGGAGTCTCAAACTTTTTAACTGTAAACTATTTTTCTTGGTGTTTTGTTTTGCAGGGTTGTGTACTACAGTACTAGCGCAGGCGCAGCGCCCTCTTTTCAGCCTCACAAGAACTTTTTTTCCTAAATAACATACAGCATGAATCAGTAGATATCTGAGGGTAATAAGAAAACAGCACTATGAATCGAAAGCAGACGTTTGACACCAAGTTTCTGTGCGACAGAGACATTATGGTTGTTGAAATTCGATGTCTGATGTGTATCCTGATGCAGTCGCAGAGGAGTGAAAACTGAGAGGCTGAGAGTTGAAATACTTCGTTTATGTTTCCACACATATCAGAAACTCGCAGAAACACTGCGGATGTGCGATGCGGTCAACGGTGCATAAAATGGCAAAAAGAAAAAATGCATCTAAGAATAGATGTCATCTGCCATGTGATTGTATATTTTGAAGCATACTGTATCTCTGAACAGCTCTTAAGCATTGCCTTGAAGTGAGTGGAGGAGTGGACGGAGGGGTGTGCAGTGACACAGCTGATTAATATCGTAGAAACCAATGAAGCGTCTGCGTGGCTAAAACTCTCTGCCGCCCCGGCAACTGCTGCCATGGCAGCCGCACATTGACAAATGATAGATGCACTAAGCTGATGGGGTGTTAATGTGATGAATGCTTGTGTGAAGAAGACGAGGAATACATAGATACGCAAACGCAAAGGTGACTCCGTCCGTCACTCTGCCTCAGGAGTCTGCAAAACACACACAGGCTGATCTGGGCCCCTCTTGGGGGCTGGCAGACAGCTCTGTTGGGTCCACTTTCCAATCACTGGCCGTCAGTTTGATGAATAGCACAGGGAGGAGTCATAAGTGGCCCCCAGAGCCTGAATGATCAGAGGTCAGTTGTGCATTTCGCTCTTGGTGATCAAGGCTCAGATTTGGGGAGGATAAGTTGATTCTGGGTCGGCCCCCCAAGGGGAGGCTGATGCACCACACTGTCCGTCAGCTCTGCAGCCGCATTTCAATTCCCCAGATCCTCCGCTGCATGCAGCAGGATCAGAGGCTGTCCAATGTGATTTCAGATTTCAGATTTTAGAATTTACACGGAAACAGACGGATATAAGCACAGCAGCATACAGATAACGACAAATACACAGAGTCTCCATGAATACATTTCATACATCCCAGCGCACAACATTGTCAGCGAGGCAGTTTTGTTCAGGCAGGTTCGGTGTCTCCACCCAGATGGCAGTAATATGAAGTGATGATAGAAGTCCTGCAAAAGTTGACTGACTTGCATTAGAAGTGAAATGATCCGACCCCAGTGCCAAATTGACGCAGTGATTTCCAGAAAATGCGATGACCTCTTAGGGTGGACATATTTGTGCAGTGTGGAGGTTGTTTTTTTGGCAAGACTGTAAATCTTGCAAATTATTATGATCTTAAAGCAGAAGGTTAAAGCGCACTATAATCACTTGATGCTGCCTTGTAATTACCACCACCAAACTGATGCAGTGGAGTCAGAGGAGACAGCTGAACAAATCCAGGAATTTGTTTGATAGAATTACTCAATTCCTGTCGGCAATTATTGCTTTATTAAAGGGGCAGTCCGCCAATATTACACATTGAGATCAGTTCACTCATCAGGAGGAGTGGTACCCAGCCTGTGAAAACATTTGGGACAAACCGACCCTGGTGATGTCCTCAGGGTCATTTTGGTTTTGGGTCTGAGAGTTAAAAGTTTTAACCAAAAGTCTGCACCTCAAACTGGAAATGTAGTGCGTTTAGGAGGAAGTAAGGGTCTAGAGAAAAAACGCTGCTGAGTTGCATTATGGGAACTGCAGGATCCAGTGTTTTGGGAGCTCCACCCACACTGGGGACTAAAAGTCAGGACTTTTCTGCTTCTTTTAAACAAATTCTGAATTTGTTTGGCGGCATATTTCAACACTGACTGATATAGATATGAACATATTTTCAAACTTAATATTAATTGCTGTGGGTCTGTTCAGCTCATTTTTGCATTGCATCATTATTATTAGAACCACAACAGCACTAACCCATGGTAAATCAGCTGCTCTTAAGGGATTAGATGAGAGAAATAGCTCAGTTTATTAATCAGGAAAAGCAAATATTAGAGTTTGTGACATGCACGTGTGAGAACACTGTAACAGAAATACTTAAGTTATTTATTTGTTTTCATGGATTTATATTTAAGTTGATCTATTATGACTTTAAAGGAATCATGACTGTATCTCATTTTCATTTTACATGATACAGTGAATTTCATGGGCCACCATCACCTAACCCTAACCCATAAAGATGGACGACGCGTCTTCACTTCCTCCCACTGTACAAAAATGAAACCAAAACACCCCGACGCTGCCATCTTGCACTGGTGACGTCATTTGGAGCTAGAGTCTGCCTCGAGGTCCCGCCCATACATCAGCCCGACCCAATCATGACCACACCACAGTCAATTACAGCTGTCAATCATGACGTCTCATCCCTTTTCTATAGCAGCAAATAACTAATTAAAACCAAATTTAAGAGGAAAAAAAAAACATCAACTACCTAAAATGACAGAAACCACCTTTTGGGGGGCTGTCATGTCTGTCCATCTTTATATACAGCCATGCAGTATGGTCATCATACAGCAGAAGGTACTGTGTGCATGAATATACAGTCAATGCCACAAAACTTCAAATTCAAAATAGGTCGCGTGCGTTGTTATGTTACATGTCTAGCTTAGTTTAAAGCTGTTTTGTTGCAGGTTTGAGCTCCGCAGAACATCAAGACCAGTCACAGAACAGTGCAACCAAACAAAACCACAGACAAGATGAAAGCGAAATGACTGCAAGGATACCAATGAAAGAATAAGAGAGAGCAACTCAAAAAGAATAAAAGAACAAGAGGACTTCATCGTTAGGTGATAAAGAATTCATAAAAGAATGCTGGTGTGATAAGACTTTAATTGATAGCTACAAGTCTGGTCTTGAAAGAGAAGTTTTTTTTTGTAAAAGTTACTTTTATATATGATTGAGGGTCTTTATGGGGGGAGCTCCTGTGAGACGCTTTGCATGCTGTTGCTTTAAGTATTTTAGTACAACATTTAGAAGCTGATAGCCAAATAATTTGTGTTCTTGTGGAAGGATTAGCCTGCAATGGCCCAACACAGCGATGAGTCCAAAGAGTGAGGCGGACATGTGAAGTACCTTAGTTATTGGCTTCATTGTGGACTCAAGAACAGGATAAACTGGGATTTCTGAATGAGGCTTAGAATGTAAGTCAAGAGAAAAACGGAGCTTATTTCTAAACGAGGTTAACTCACCATAAAATGCATTGCGACAGGGACAGTGGCTAATGGAAATGGAGGCACATGCAAGGTCATGACACAGCTGAGACAAGATTTATGTAAATTCAATCAATCCTGTAAAACACACAGCAATACTAGAGACGCTAGTATGAAATATAGTGTAAAAACCATGAACCTAAACAACCTTTTGATGTCAAGGAGATTCAGACCTTTCCAAGTCATTTCTGTAGGGACGTATAATTTCATGAAATTGTAAGAATAGCGTTTTCTTACAAACTATGCTCTGTGTGTCATTTAGCATGGCAGGGTCAGGGTTATTTTCAAGGCACCTTTCAACAGCGAGGCAATTCAGAGTGCTTTACATAAGATATCCAGATATAAAGCACTGTTGATAAAACATAGATTAGATTTTTAGCATGACTTCCTCTGGGGTTAATGCCCGATTATGGGGATGAACCCTATAAATCCTTCAGACCATATTACCCCTCAGTTTGGCTGTCATCACGCTGATTCTGGGCGGAGGCTTAATGCTGCCGGTGGCCGTGCTGGCACTGGTATCAGGAGCTGGAGGCTGGAGTGCTTCAGGTGCAGCTAATTAGGTTAATAACGAGCGCACAGATTAGTGATTAGCTCCTTAGTGGATAAGAAAGAGGAGTTTGGGGTTTACTTGACTGGATTAAGTGAAACAGGAGGGAGTCGCCTCTTGAACTTTAAGCTGATGAAATTGAAAAACCTAGGTGTACGTCTTCCTTTCAGTTCTGCACTAGTACCATCGTATTAGCAATTAGTGTAACAATAACAATGCATTAATCTGATTATAATTGCAACATTAGTGCATTACTGCAGCTCATGGTGGACAAATAGCGACTGTACGTTCCTGCGGAGAAGAACGCACGTTCAATCAAATCATCCAGCACCACAGATTAAATGATACAGAGTACAAACTCATACAAGTGTATACAAGGACTGAACAATACACTTTGACCGGCACTAGCCCTTGGAATCGTGTCTATATGTGACGATTCCACACCTCGTGGTTAACGTCCGATGCCAACATTCAGCGCTGCCGTGATAACCTTCCACAGTTGTAAAATCCTGCATCGTAAACCACTGTGCCAGGCTTTGGCACCCGATAAAGCCTTGAACTCTCCGACCTGTTACTCAAACTGGACTTCCTGGGCTGCATTTCATGTCTCTCACCCGCGCCAACGCAGCCCTTCGAGTTGTTTCAACGCATGTTTTTCACTAAGAGTGCGGGGGTTATGGTGGGCGGATGGGTGAGTAGCATGTGTGTCCTGTCACAGGCCGTGAACAGTAAGCGCTCACCTTTTTTATTCAAGGAACACATTGAGACTTCTGTAAAATGCTGAGAGTGAGATGAGAATATCATCATCTGTCGGCTCGATATGAAGTAAATAGCAGCAGCTTTTTTAGCGTAGCTCAAGATTGGACACAGTAACACAATATGCCTTCTAGCACCTCCAAAGCTCACTTTCATTCCCCTGTTTCCAGTCTTTATGCTAAGCTATGCTAACTGGTTGTTGGCTGTAGCTACATATTAAGCATATAGACATGAGACACGAGAGTGGCATCAAACTCTTTCTTTAACCGCAACCACAATCTTTCCTGTCTTAAAACAATAGTCAGGTACATGAACACTGAAAGAGTTCTTGCTTGCTTTAATCATTCCCCTTGTTCATGCCGACCGTTTCCTTCCTAATGCGCATGCGTTCCTCGTTCTGTGCAAAGAATACATCTCAGAGTTTATCTGGAGGTAATATGAGGCTTCAGCAGTCTGCAGGGTTCGACAAATCAAGTTCTATTATAGCAAATAAAAATAATCTGCCAGGGGCTCCCAAACACTCTTATTTGAGGTTTAAGTTGACTGACTTTGCATTAGAAACAAGTGTAATGGTCTGTCTGACCCTGCTGTCAAAGTGACTCACTGATTTCCACAAAAGTTGATGACTTTTTTTTTTTAGGATGGGCATATTTGTGAAGGTTGTTTTTTTTTTTTTTGGCAAGACTGCAGTTACATAAATCACAATGACCTCAGGCAGCGGGCTAAAGAGCAATATCGTCACTTGATACTTGATATTCACGTCAGCAGTCATTGCCTAATTAAAGCACTTCGCCGCCAAAACTGATGCGGTGGAGTCAGGGTGGACAGCTGAACAAATTTGGGAATTTTTTGGTCTATCCGAGTGCCTGAGGAGATTTCTAGTGGATCTTTCACTTGTGCTGCCCTCAAAGTCATTCTGTGCTGTGTTTGCCTGGAGGAGGTGGAAGGACCATCAGTATGCACTGTGGAGAAGTACACTGGGAAGGCAGTGGGCCGCTGAGAAGCAGTATGTGCTGAAGAAGGGTGTTTACTGATCAGAGGATTAGGGGCGGCGGCAGGCGGAGAGATAGAGGAGACGACAGCAGGGGTGTCAGAGAATGATTAGACTGCCACTAAGCCAATTGGGGAAATGGGACTGTGGCCAAAAAGACATGAAGAAAGGCAGAGAGGGAGGGAGGAGACACGGGGAAAGGAGAGGAGTGAGGGGGAGTAGGGAATGAGAGAGGAGGAGCAAGATACATAAGACCAGACGGGGAGGGTGAGGTAGTAAAAGAGCTGGGGTAAACAAGAGAAAGACAGAGAGAGAGAGAGAGAGAGAGAGAGAGAGAGAGATGACGACAGAATGAAAAACGAGTGGACGAGAGACAGCAGAAGAGGCCAACACAAAAGAGAACAAAACGGGGGAGAGAAGGCGATGGGGTTGGTGTGTCAAGGTGGAGGAAGAGCACAGAGCTTCCATTCGCAGCTTTTCCACTCCGCCCTCCGCCAAACACTTTCCGACACACTCGCCTCTCATGCCAGTGTGTCCTCCAGAAATATAACCGTGGAGGGCGAAAAGACTGACTGTGGCACCAGCTCGCCTCTGCTTGTTGCTTGTTGAGGAGGTCACAAAGCCTCTGCATCCCATCTGTCATTTTGTCGGCGGGGGGGTTCAACTGTGAGGAGTAGTCAGAGGAGAGGGCGGAGGGGTTTGGGTGCAAAAATGAGGGTGTACTGACTACTGACTGACAACTTTGTTAATTGTACCCGTGGCTCCGGACAGCTTCTGCCATCCCTAAAACATGTATTGGATATATTTTTGCCGTTTCTCCAACCACCCTTGCGCTCCCCATTAGTTGCCTTCAAGTTTGCCTAATTAGGAATTCAAGTTCTGTTGCATTTTTTATCAAGATCCAGATGATGCAAGTGCTTTAGCTAAATGACTACAGTTTAAGCGCACGTTGTAAAAGTTAAAAATGGGTTGTGTTTCAGCCAGCCCGAGGCATAGCTCCTTAAATGTTTTGTCAGGGAATAAAATAAGAGGTTTTCCTCAATTGGAGCCTTCAGGCAACTTAATCAATCCATTGTAAAAACTAAGACATCTTGCATTCACAGCTGGGCTACGCGCCATTCCAATAGCACGACAGACTGTGTGCAAAGTCCCACAAGAACCATTAACTGTCATTTGTGTCCAAGTGGAACAAATCTTAAAACTAATTAAGCTGCACCCCCATGACGAGAACGTGAAGACAAATTTTGCCATCGGGAGCTGGCGAATTGAGAATCGATGGCTGACAATTTCCAAAGTCCTGTCCTGAATTCAAGACGTGGAGTGTGTGTGTGTGTGTGTGTGTGTGTGCAGCGGGTGCAGAATCAATCACTGCAAATTGAGTCCTGCGTAAACAGGGATAGAGTGATTGACCAAAACAGAGTAATTCAGACAGAGGGGAGCCAAGCCAACCTTATTGGCGGCACACTCCATTCTTTTGGAGTTCTTGCCAGGGAAACGGACAGCCGGTGCCATTTCGAAAGGTTAGCGCAGTCTGCAAGGCGCTGACACTGAAATGAAAAAGAAATTCCCGGGCAAACAGCTAACTCGCTGGAGATCCACGCACATAGGAGGGAAACAGCAGCATATATACGATCATACACACTCTCTTTATGTCTCTCTGACACGCATTAAGTACATATAACAGCTTTGATGAGGCAGACACTTGCACACACACAAACACACAGTGAGAATGAAGCTAATTTACTAAAAGATGTCTTGTCTCATCATGTCTCTTGTAACGTGTCTTATAATGGTGTCTTCAGGCATTTGAAGAGGAAAAAGGGAGAGGAGAACTATGCATTTGTCTGCTGTAGAGCTCCGGCAGCAGCAGGTAACGCGAGCACCTGCCACAGGTGGTAGGAGTTAATTGCGATTGGAACATTAACGCACCCGTTTTCAGGCGGCATCTGGCTGTTTTTCTGTTTACCATGACATTTGCACGACAGCACGCCACAAACCGTCAGCACACGCCATTTAAACAAGTTTAAAAATGCAATATGCAGAGTTTTTTTTTGTAACAAAATATCCGTGTTTCAGAGCACAAAGTTAATTTGATGTTTGCTTACTGGGATCGGACAGGCTCATTAGACTAAACTAATGCTCCACGAACAAGGGATGGCTGCAGTTCTTTTTCGTCGTCTCATCTTCCGTCTTTTGGAGCCAGGCGACAATTTCGTCAACACAAAAAATGTGGAGGAAAGGGTATGGAAGATGGGGATGAAGCCAAAACAATAGCAGGCGTTAAAGAGCCTATTATCTGTGACCATCTGTGACCTGTGTGTCTGATAATGGAGCGACAGCTTCAATTTGGAGGTTTTAAGTGCTACTTTGGCAGAACATCTTTGGCATTGTTTATCAGAGATGTATTTATGATTATACCGCCCTCAACTGATGAACATATTGGAATAGCTGAAATGTCAAACAAAAGTGTGTCTAACAGGATCACAGTTGTGAAATAACTTCCCCTCCTATTTCCAAACTGCAAAGAAGTACAAAACCCTTCATCCCGCGGTGCATTTGTGCTGAGGGCTATGAACTCAGACATTCTGTGTCATCAAGTTCAATGTAGTGGAATATTACTGCTGAACCAAGGTGATGCCTGAAAGGGATCACTTTTATATTTATATCTCAGCATTTGTTGCCGGCAAAAAAATGGAACCGCAGGCGGCTGACCTTCCAAAGGTGGCAAATAAATCAGACACACGCAGTTCCCGTACCTTCATCTGGGCGTCATTGTTAGAGCGGCACTTAAGATAGCACGTTTTGGACAAACCTGTCTTCTGTGTAAAATTGGCGTCTAAAAACAGCAAAACAATTACAAAAGTTCGCTCAAAGCTTATCAAAGTTACCAAAGAGTTAGGTACGGCTTTTCACATCGAAACATACCAACTCCACCAATGCGGTGAGATGGTATAGAAGGGTTCCATTATCACAGCCAGCTATCTCACTGAGCAACCTTATGACTCCTGTGGCTACAGCTGTAAGCAACGCATCTCTCTGTGCCACGTGTTTAATGTCGGCTGTACATTGAGAAAACTATACGCTGACAACCCCAGTGTAGTTCAACTAGCACATGCTGCGTAATCTATTGGCAAGTCAATCTATCCCTGCGCTCGGTGTATTCAGCGGCTCCCCATGAGGTGCAGCATGAAGGTCCCCGTTATTTGTTTAATTGCTCCTTCATGCTTGACATGCGAGCAGAGGCCGACGCCGTTAAAGACCCCCCCCCCCCCCCCTCGGAAAACGTGTTTCAAAATGTATTTCGCTAAATATTCATGACTAAATAAGCAACAAACAAAGTTAAGGTTTAAAAAAGTTAGTTATTATTTATCAAGAGAGTACAGCCATGCCAGAAACTCCCTGAGACGGTACTTAGGTACAGCGAGGCCTCAAGATGCTAATGCGCTAATGCTGATAGCTAGCAGGTGTAATGTTGCCATGGTCATCGTCTTAGTGTAGCACGTTAGCTTGCATGACATTAGCTTAACATTTGCTGATTTGCACTGAACACAAAGTATAGTTGAGTCTGATTGGTGTGTTGTTAGTTTTGCAGGTATATGGTCATGCACCAAAGAAGAGGGGGGGGGGGGGGGGGGGGGGTCGCCAAAATTGTTGTAATTCATCCCTTAATATCCAATCCAAAGATGTGAACCTCATGGTGGTGCTGGAGAAAAGGTCAGAGGAACCATGACTGTGCGAAATGCTGCTAGCATGGCTAATAAGGCGCTGTGGGCGGTATCATGTGATCAGATTTGATTGACAGTGGCTGGCAACGTGAGCAAACAACCCCGCGGCTCTCATCATACGTCACATTTTGAAACTCTGACGGGTGCACAGAAGTACGTGACGTCACCGCTTTCCAACTGAGCCCCACCCACTTCAAACCGGCGAGGACAGCAAGGACAAACACACACATATAGTTATCTCTCATGCGAAAAAAAACAAATAAAAATGTTGTTTTCATGTAGAACACAGTACAAAGTTAATTGAAAAAAAGAAAAAAAAAAAAGGTTCTCGGGGGGCTTTAACAGTTACAGTTACGTCGGGTGCATACATTTTATCTTTATAGTCTTCCACCCGCACTGCAAAAAAGGACAACAAATCACTCTGATGTTTTTACTTACATAACAAGTCTTATAATTTTATTCCTCTGCTCCAATCTGTAGCTTTCATTTCGCAGATTGACGGAGCCTCTCGCGCTTTGTGAGGCTGGTTCACCTTGTTGTCGTTCGGTCCGCAGTGAAAATGTCAAAGCCATTACGTAACGTGAGCGCAAATGTATTGTTTACCGAGGTTATGAAGTTCTACTTTCCCATTTGAAAGTGCCAATAAACAGGGAGACGTGGAAGAAGGAAGCACATCGTTCCAACGGGAGAAAGGACACAGAGCCACGTTATTCAGCCGCACACCATGAGTGGAAAGAGCAGTATTGTTTGTCTGCTGGGGGTGTCAGGCCAGTCAGTACCTCTCTGTGCTGTGCCCCCGTCGTCTCCAGAACAGCACATTGCACTCTGTTGGAACGGCACAACTCCCGCCATTGTGCCCTAATGGACTGCTGATGACTGCGACCTTCTGCTCAACCCAACGAGGACATGGAGGGTGGGGGCAGTGGCGGGGGGGGGGTGTGTTTGTGTGTTTGACTTTACTTCTGCAATGGTGAATGGGTGCATAAAGGGGAGAGACAGAGGACATCCAACTCATAAAACCAAAATAGTGATGAGAGAGAGAGACGGCGGGCGGGGGGATGAGGTGGAGTAGATGGCTTTGAAGAGGAGTTAAGTATGATGGAGGAAGGGGTCCCAGGAGAGGAGGAGAGAGACGGAGAGAGCAGAGAAGGCACCGTTGGGGAGTAAGGAGGGATGTGAGAGGGGAATAAAAAACAGAATGAAAGAAAAAGATGTTCTTTCCACCATAAGAATTAAGTTGTCTGTGTCGGTGAGGTAATGTTCCATAAGTCACATCCATTAGCCTACAAGTTGCACTGATTCTGCACAAATACGACTCTTTTCCTGCTACTTTTATCCAAAGAAGGAGAGAGTTGTGCAGTTTTTATATGGGGATGGGGATTAGGGGAGCTCAGGTAGCTGTTTGAAGCAGGGAGAAATATCTAGAAACCCAAAGTTCCCTCCACTTATTTGTGAGAGAGGCAGCGGGATGAAGCGGTCGGTAACAAACCGAGACAAGCCTCGATGAGGGGAGATGAATCTGCAAACAAACCTGCTGGCAAATATAGCTCCCCAAACCTGGGGAGAAAAAAAAGAGGGAGCGGGAGATGGAAAGTAGTAGCAAAGGTGCTGATTCATCTGATGTATTTGCCGTGTGCTTATCAAAACACGTGCCTAAAAGCTCAGCGCTCGCTCGGGAATACAGCGAAGCCGCCAGAGACAGTGAAGAGGAACGGGGGAGAGGCCAGATTGAGTCTCATCTTCGTGAACAAGCTGGAACGCAATGAAGAGGGGATACAGATGGGAGATGCTGATTTGAATGAGAGATGACAGGTACAGTGGCGAAGCTTCAACCGCAAATAGGGAGGATGGTTAATGAGCAGGCGGGGGACAAAAAAAAAAAAAAAGAAGAAAGTCCACCATCCGATGAGAGACGTGATGTCTGAGAAGTGGAATAACTCGGGGGCGGAAGATTGCTCATCACACCCTGTTTGACGCCCAGCACGGCCAAAGCATGTTAATAGCCACATGATGCTGATCGGTGCTGATGGATTACACTTGACACCAACTCCTTCTGGCCCCTGATGTCACTCATGTACCATGCATGACATTTCTTTTTTTCTTTTTTCATTCTTTCTTTTCATTCTCCTTTTCCCGACTGCAGCGACTTCACTGAGTCGAACTGACGGGCCTTAGTAAAGTCAGAGAATGTCATCTTTGAACTCGGACTTGACGGTAAGTAATGGAGACCGCTCCTGTGCGGGAGTGGAGAGAATCGACAGAGAGCGAGCGGCTGAGAGGAAACGCAGACTGAGAGAGAGAAAGGAGTTGAAGAGGCTGGGATCAAACACACCAACCCCCCCCCATCCCCTCCCTCCACCACCACCCGCCCGGGGGATGTGCTGACTGGCAGAAAGCGACCGCCGAGGGAGGAAGGAGGGAGGTAGGAAGGGAGGGAGGGAGGAAGGGGGAACTGGGAAGGAGGAAGGAGGTAAGAAGGGAGGGAGGGAGGGAGGGAGGAAGGGGGAATTGGGAGGGTCAAAACAGGACGGCAAAGCTGAGGGAGGAAACACGTGACAAAACAGCGACGTTTGTTCTCTGTGGCTTCAGGGGACGTCCATGTTCAGAGGGTCGTCCGGCCAAAACACAAAGTTGAATCCGGCTCAATTCAACGTCACCCTGCAAGGTGCCGCTTCGGCCAGTCACACCCTTTTCCGGTTAACGGCGTATTTCTGCTGTTTACCTGACGAGCGGCCGGGACGGACGCTGAAACGAGTTCCTCATAGTGTTACAAACCGCTGTGCAGCGTTCTGATGACAAACCTTCAAACTCATCAGGATCAGTGACTTCAACCAGCATTCCTGGATCGCATTTCACCGTCTCTGGACCGTACCTGGAACAACATGACCAACCGACGCAGCCCCGGAAAAAATCGAATCGTTACGTCTCCCCCTCCCCCCCCCCCGTTTCAGTTGTGACGACGGAAACCGAAAAATGTGTGAAAGGGAACAACTGAAACACGGTGAAGGTGGTGATGGAGAGCGGGAGGAACTGGGCCGAGGTCTGAGAAGTAACCAGGCAGTGTGCCTCCCACGCTTGACCCCGTTCACACATGTGGACGTGGAGATGTGACAGGATGCCAATCATTGTATGTTGAAGCTAAAAGGTATTTCAATATGGTATAACTTTAATGTAAACACATCATGGTAGGCCTGTATGGTGGAGCTGCGGGACAGAGATGAACCAGACAACCTGAAAATGCCAGTGAGGGCGAATGTCATCTGTAGATGGCAAATGGCCTTTTCACAGTCAGCCAGCTTAGCGTGGACCTTGTCAAAGCTTGACAGCTCTTGTCAGTGGCTTTAGGAAACGTGCCCCATGTGGCATGAAAAGCACTGTGTCATGGGGGGAGGCAGGACCCACGGTAGCAGGGGAGTGAAGGGGGAAGGAAAGGAAAGGAAAGGAAAGAAAAGGAGGGGGGGGGGGGGGGGGGGGAGACAGTAAACGGAAAGGCTATTATACATTTTTCATTAAGTTTCCAGGCACTAAGCCACATCAAAGCCTCTCAGAGATAGAGGGGAGGGAGGGAGAGAGAGAGAGAGAGAGGGAGAGAGAGGGAGGGAGGGAGCAGTAGACACAGGATGTTCTAATTAACTTCACAGTCGCTTGCTCTCCCCCCCTTCTCTCTCTCTCTCTCACATTCTCATTCTCTGTGTATATAAATGTGTCTCTCCCCTGCCTACTGTCTGTATGCGTGCCTTGTAAATTCATCATGACACCCCCCCATCTACACTGCACGGAGTTGCAGCTCGTGTAGGGGCGATCAAACGGCAAAAAGCAAGGAAGGCCGGGGGGGGGGGGGGGGGGTGGGGTGGAAGGTGGGGGGCGGGAAGGGGAGGCAGGAACGGGAATATCAGAGAGAAGGGGAAAAGAGCCCTGAGGTGTTGCTGCTGCCACGCCCGAGGAAGGAGGAAGAGAGGAAGAAGCAAAGGCCCGCCTTCTCCACCCTCTGCCTCTGTCTCATGGTGCATTCAGGTCACATGGGGAAAATGGGAGACATAAGCTTCCACTTCCACCGGCTTTCGGGACACAAGCTCTTCTTCTGGCCTCTGCGGCTCCAAGCAGAAAGTGTTTGCTGTTCAGGACGGAGCACAGAAGAAGTTTCTGTTCCTGTAAAGCATACAATTAAAAGTGATCAAGAGCAACTGAAGTCTTCAGAAATCTTTATCTGTCGAGTCATTCCTACAACTTTTCCCACAGGTCTTGAGGGCCACTTCACATCACCCTCCCCTCTTCTCTTGCCCCCCCCCCACCTTCCTTTCCCGCTCGGTGTGAGTCAACAGGAAGTTGAGTGCACTCTTCACATTCAGCAAATTGTACACCAACTTGTCATCTTAATAACGTCGCCGAGCTATTAGTCTCCTGCCAGAGTGCTGACGGAAATGAACCCCATGTAAAAGCGAAGTACTTTACTCTGTATAGGAGTGCATCTGGCTGCCTGAAAAACACACAGGAAAAGATAGAAATAAAATGAAAATCAGAAAGCGTGTGTGGGGGGGGAGATATGAACAGAAGAGACTCATTAATTTGAGTAGTGATGGTTTCCTGGTGATTGCATTTCGATCAGCCTTAAATATTTGTCAATAACACACAGCAAATTGACCGCTAATCCCTAATGTTTTATTGATGGAAATGGTTGCTAATTCCTTCAAACTCTGCAGGCACTGGTAATTGCTTCTGTGATTTCTGCTGGCTTGCGTTTACACAGACTCTGGCATGGCTTTTTACCGGCCTGTGTGCCGTCATTATCATAAAAATGTAAAAACTTTTTTTTGTTCATCTCCTGGTGCCGTCCACAGGGAGCTCAGGGGACAGCTAGAACGGCTTGTGTGGAGCGGGTACAGATTCAGCCCTTTGTTTAAAGACAGAGGGCAGCTGTTTGCAGATAGCCCCGATCCAGTAGGCCAGCCCCTTCAGTTAAAGACTGTAAAACAAAGGTTAATCCAAAGGCTACAAAGGCTGGAAGTGTGTAAGGTACAGATGGAAAGTGAAGGCTAGGATAAATCGTTGCAACTACACTGTTAACAAACCATGAAGAAGGACAGGGAGTTATCACCTCACTCACTGCAGTTCCTCTCAGCTCTTACGGGGCGTTTTAGGCGTCTTTCAGCTCATTGTTTTGGTTTTTGCGGGCTTTGCTGTTTTTTGTCAGTCTCATATCCAGACAAAGACAAAGACCATGGTGTGCTACAGCTAAGCATCAAACAGCAGAGAAAGTGAAGGACTCGGTAAAGACCAAGCCAGTGGGAGAGTGAATATTGGACTTAGCATTCCTCAGGCCCAAATGCTAATGTTGCTCGGCATCTGTGTAAATAGGCCACTGTTTACGACATCTGCTACAACATGTCAGTGTGATGTCTACATGAATGAATGTAGGTTTAAGTAAATGTGAAGGGGACGATGTGATCCAACTGCTCCAAACGTCACAGGTACAAAAGCAAAGAAGATAAAATGAGTAAAAATGTGCGGCGGTTATCAGACTTCAGCCTGGAGTCTGACCTGCAGCGCTGTCGGCTCCGCCGTGGGGTGAGTTCCTCCTCAGGCGCCCCCACCTGACTGTGGCTCATTGCGTTATTTGCCTCTACTTTTCCAAACTCTGAAGTAATTTTTTTTTTTTTTTTGTGCCTTTGTTTTGATGAACTACCACAAGGCAAAAGTACAATGTGGTCATTCAATCAATCAATCAATCAATCAATCAATCAATCAATCAATCAATCATTGTCTCCGGCTGAGCTGAATCACATCAGATCATGATGCACCTCATCTCATGATCAATCGAGTCACCTCATTAAATATACTGTGTGGCCTCTGCTCGGTCTCTCTGAAGCTTAGTCTTTAATAAAAATCAGAAGAGGAGCCCCCCCCCCCCCCCCCAAATCAATTGTTAGTTGTGAATATGAACTACAATTGAACTACAAGGCAATTCATTTCAATCAGACGGAAGATAAAACTCAAGAAAAGCCGTGTTTTACAGTTTTACAGTTTTGTGTTACAGTAATTACTGCGTATTATGATGTTGCATATATTGCCAATTAAGGAAGTGTTGACATATTTTTAAGGAACATAAGGGAAGCCATGCGAGGTTTGAGCAGAGCACTAGTTTGCTTTTTGCCCTTCGCCGCCTTTGACTTGCAGCTGATAGACGGCATCTTTAAACACCAGACACATGAGATCTGCATTAGCGACGAAGAGGGCCACAACAGAGATTTCACAAGCCAACAGTGGACAACTGATTAGCGCAGATAATGAAAGAACACGGGAGGTGACAGCTTGAAGAGGAGTGGTTTTGTCTTTTCCACAGGGATCACACCCACGGCTCTGCAAACATTAATTGGCAATGCGACCTTGGGCGCAGTGAGAAAAACAGTTCTTGCTTGTTACCATGATTCATAATTAGTTTTTTTTTTGTCATCTCCGAATAAGACTTGGAAGATAATGAATAATTTGAGTTGTCGTGTCACGTAATCCTGATGATCCCTGTTGGCTTGCTAAATCCATAACTGCTTCGTAAACAGTGGCAGCATTCGGGGAGCGCCTAATGAAATTTGCTCCGCTTTTTCCATTTGCTAAGTGAAATTTTGTTTTGCCTCACCAAATGTCAGGAACTCCGTCATGTGCCCGCTGGTTAGAGTGGTTGGAGGCAGTCTGAAAAATAAACAACCTTTGATGAGACGAGGTAGAGGACGAGAATGAGTTTACGGACGGATCGATGCAGAGGTCTTTTCTGTTTTAAGGCCAAAAAAAAATACTAAATACTAAATAAAACAACAAAGTGAACACAGTAAGACACTACTGCTTTCAATGACCCGAGGGTCGTGAGGGTCGTGAGGGTCGTTCAGCGGCAACAGTACAGAACATGTAGCCCTTAAATTCAAATAAGAAAAACAAAGACAGACGCAGCTATGAGGTTTTTTTTTTTTACCCCCCCGTGATGTGAGTTTGACACAGTTGTAGCACAAATGGCTGTCTCGCCTAGAAGCTTTATAGACAGCTTGGCAATTACAGTGTTGTTCATATTGCAAACAAGCAAGATCTTGTCTTCGCAAAACCACACGTGCCGCTTGCTTTCACCTTTGTTCCCCCCTTGGCAGCCATCATCCCGGCGACGTACAAAATTCAGATCTGAGGCAGAAAAAAACCCGAAGAAGCTCTTTCGCAACGTCGCAAAGGTGCAAAATAATTCTGTGAACGCTGAAGTTTACTTGGCTAGATGAGTACGGCAACATGGAATTGTAAGACTGCAGTGCTCAAAACTGTCACATCTCACCTCTAATAAAGCGCGCTGCTGTCTTTGACTAGTCTGGTGCAGAACTGAGGCGAGCTGTGCTGTCAATACGCTTCGCAGATGAGCCCATTAGCTCGTTGCTACTGTCAGCACCAGCCTGATAAGTATGTAGCTGGCTGCCTTTGGCCTTCAAAGCCCTGCGCGGACTTGTACTTTTTTATCTGACAGATTTGCCTCTTTCTTTGGGGGGGGTGTGGGGGGGGTGGATGCTGTTCTCAACATGTCTGCTATCTGCTTGTTCCTGGTGAATCAAAAACAGCCTGCCCCTGGTGTGGATCTCTCCCACAGTGCATCAGTGAGAGACAATTGGCCTATCAGGCAGCAGGAAGGGGGCTAATGAATAGATTGTGTGACTCGCCTCCAGACAGACAAAGAGATAGACAGGCAGCACTGAAGCCAAAGACAGAGACAGACAGTCACACTGAGGCACAGCTGCGGAATCATGACATGCTCTTATATTATGGTATGCTATGCAGAGCGCTGCCAGTCATCTGAACAAAACGTCAGCGTGTAAGTTTAGTATGTTGTGCAGCCCTTCAAGCCGAACAACACCGACGCCACACAGCATCACGCTGTAGCAGAGCACACTGTAGCGTAGCATAGAAAAGTAGCACCCTATAGCACACCACAACATAATGGTATAGTATACTGTAGTGTAGAGCACAGTATAGTATAGCATGTTGTAAAGTAGTATATAGTATGGAGCACAGCAGAGAATATTAAGCACAGTATAGCTTCCCACAGTGCAACATATCTATTCTATTCTTGAGTAATTTAGTATTGAGCAGTGTTTCCCAAACTTTTTACAGTCCCGTAGCCCTGCAGACGCCCAACCTGTACCCGCACGCAATCGCACTGTTTGACTTTGACGGTGCAGATCCCATTTTGTTTTTTTATGTTTTTTGTTTTTCCTCCCCGTACCCCCTACAGCACTTCACGTACCCCTGTTGTTATGCGTGCCCCAGTACTGTAAAGTATAGTATAGTGGTAGTATAGTATAGCATTGCAGTGTAAACCATAAAGCACAGTAAAGCACGGTATAATATAGTTTATAGCATAGCATAGTATAGAGCACAGTAAAGCATAGTTATAGTATAGTATAGTATAGTAATACTATAGTGTAGTATTGTATAGCCCAGTATAGGAAGTTTTGCACAGAACAGTATGGTATAGGGTTATATAGTATAAGCAGTATTGTATCACTATATTGCATCACAAATAAAATGATATGATATTACAGTATTCTCAGGGCCACGGTGCGGTGTGCAGACCTCGGAGGAGAAAAGCCAGTGGACGGAACAGGTCTCGACTCTGCTGAACTTTGAAGTCAAGGAGGAATCTGTTTCCCCCTCAGCCCTCTGCACTCACTCTCTCTCAGAGCCCCCCCTGCTGCCACTCGTCTCATATCTCTGCTGGAGACGGACTGCAGCAACCCGGTGTGCACCTCAGACGGGCCAGTGCACGCTACACAGGCATATAGAAGAAATATGCTACCCTCTAAAGAGTGCCTAATTGTTTTTTATTGACTTTAGCGCCGGCAACAGATATTGTGCGATAGTGTAATGACAAAAGATTAGCTCCTCATGCGAGGCTGGGTAATAACAGCTGAGGTAGAGAGCCGCTTCTCAGAAAGCCATCGCAACCAGATAAGCACTGTAAGCAATGTGATTATGTGGATAGTAGTGTAATCTGAGCCCTATTAATATGTTTAATTGTAACCATTTGCAACAGCCCTGAAGCTCCTACCCATGATTGCTTGGCAATCGTGCCAAGTGTTATTTCATAAAGTGCTAAGGTAAATTCTCTGCAAGCAGGCAGCAATTATAATGCTCTTATACGTATATTGGCGTGCTAATAAAACATACTTTGTGATGGAATTTAAAATTCAATCAGGTGGAGGCAGAGGGGTGCTAAATGCATCCTGGAATATGAATGGCGCTCTCTGTCTCTCTCCACACTGTACTCTCTGTAAATCCTCTCAGAGAGAAAATCCTCATCCTCTCGCCTCATCTCCATCTTCCTCCTCTTTTTTTTTTTGTCGCTCTTTGTTGCCACCTCTTGTTTTCCCTCCGCTCTCACTCGCCCCTCACTTTCTCATTTTCTCCATTTAATATTTACAACCTTGTTATGCTCTTGTTCCTCAGTCTAACCTAAACACCCCCCCACCCCCACCCCAACACACACACACACACACACACCTCCATCTAGCCCTCCTCTCTGACATCAGATAGGAGAGCTCAGTGAAGAAAAGCCCGTCTTGACTTCAAACGCCTCCCTGTCTATTTGTCTCCACCCCATCTCAACTGCCATGGAGCCCCCCCCCCCCCCCCCCCCACTCCATTTCTACTCCCCCTCCTCACCACTATTTGTGTCTGGCTCTTACTCTCTCCTACTATCGATCTCCCTCTTCCGTCCCCCCCCCCCCCCACCCCTCGGTTTCCTGTTTGCATCTCTTTTTCTCCTCATCTTCCTTTCCTTTGTCCTCCCGTCTTGCCCATGCGGTAGAGTATTTAAATGTGATATTGCCTGTAGCTGTGGGAGCCTCCCTCTCTCTGTGTATGAAATGGACACTGTTTATATCACTGTTATTTATTACTCAAACTAAATTCTGTCTTTTGCTCCAATTTGTTCAGATCTCTGCACGACAATTTGAATAGAACTGGAAGAATATCGAGGTGACGTGCTGCGAATGAAAAGACCGGCTTTAGTGAATGTGCAGGAGGAAAAAAGGTATCAACAGACAAAGCGAGTAAATATGACAGCAATTACTGAACGTGTCTGTGAGCATCATTAAGCAGGTTTGTTTTTTGTTTTGTTCTCGGTTGCTCCGTTGTCTTTGTGTTACAGAGGCATCAGTTTGGCAGGCTTTGTATATCTCTGCATGTTTTAGGGCCTCGGATGGAGCGCAAAGACATGCAATGATGCAACCAGAGGAAACCATTCACAGGGGGCAGGACAAGTTCTGCCCCGCCAACTATCCCCGGCATCTCCAGCTGCAGGAGCTGGGAGTTTTTTTGGCCATTGAAACTGGGTGTGTTCGTGTTCCGCGTATGTGCGTGTATTATTAAATGATTCGCTTTAGCAGGGCAGTCGGACTGTGCGAGATAAGTGCAGACAAAGTGTGCTGTTTTTTTGCTGAGCGATCACAGTGCGCAAAGTAAAAGTGCGTTGAGGTCAAAGCGCACAGCAAAAGAACTATACACCCTACGAAAAGATAAACCGCGCTGATGGACTACACCTACAATTATCCTCCATCAAATGTCATTTCAGGCTTTTTCTCCATTCAATACTTGCTTTTGAAATCCTTTGATAACGACTGGACGGTGCTGTTTTAGTGTTCCTGTGGATTACTGCTGCTTTTTGTGTGTACATTGGAGCTTGCAGGTATATGCAGCTCCACGCGAGTGTGGAAGCCAGCGCACGTCTGAGTGTGAGTGCACATTTTTATAAATGCTTTCATTATTTCCTTATTTACACAGACAATTAGGATATAATTACACACACTGTGAGAGTGAGAGAGAGAGAGGGGGGGGGGGAGTACAGTATCCTCCCTTTTCTGACAAGTGGCTGGGCATTTCCAACCTGCAGCTGGTTCCCTTGCAAAACGGGAGGGGGAGAGAGCGAATCATGGCGTAAAAAAAGGCTGAGTTATGCTCCTGCGATGATACGCATCTCTGAGAAAGCGGAACTTTAGTGGATCTGTCACGGCACACCTCCGAAATCTTCAGCAGACATCATTTGTATTCCCCTCGTGTCAAACACTTTGTGGCTATCGTTGATTTGCTGGATCATACCACAGCATGAAAGTAGTATCAGCGAACTATACGTAACCCTGCGATAACTGATATGTGGCCACTTGGGCAGAAGCAAGCTGTAAATGTCAACACTGACCAATATTCACTCCCTTTTAGCTCCGTTTTGGTCTCCACCAACTCCTGAGAGAGATATCTGGCTCTTTAGCAGCTAAATGCTCCACCATGTCCACCTGCTAGATGCTGACGTTGTCTCTCGGTTGTTTGGTGCCGGCCAGGTAGTGTACGGTGTTTTCTTTTCAGAGATTCATTCCTGGAAACAGCAACGCGCTTTGTGAGGAAACCAGGCTGATCGTAATCTGCAAAAAGTAACCAGAAATGTTGCACAAAGTTTTGTTTGGAGAGCTGGTGGGATTTCGTCTGGTGTCGTCACCTATCTGGGTGAAGTGGGTCGTTTCTTGAGTCGACGTACAGCTCGTGGTGCTGATTATGATTAAGTATTTTTGGCAGCAACCGTACTGTATTTAGTCACTATGGAAACAAATGGAGCAATATGTCACCTGTTTGTTTACTATAAGGGAGAAAGACGGAGACTATGGCCTGGAGAGGTAAAGCAGCAAAGCATGGGCAGAAAGGGAAAGACACCGTGTGCACTTAGCATGCACCATCTCCCGCACCCCCATGACTCTTGGTCCAGGGTACATGAGCTCCCGCAGTTTTTAATAGGCAGCGTGATAAGGAGCTGCTTATTTATTAAGGGCCTGCGTTTTGATAAAGACTGAGCGGAGCCCTAAAATTAGCACGGGGATCTGCAATTCTGCTGTTATAGGAGGGTAATAACAGCCTGCCGCATCAGCAGGCATGGCTATCGGCCAATTATCACTGGCTCATGCGTGTAAGTACAGGGGGCCTAAGCAGTCGCAGTCCTGGAGGGGGTGTGCAGCGGTGCTATGTGGAGGAGCAGGGGGAGAGCGTCTCAGCGCGGAAATAACAAAACAACCAACGTACGTTCAAGTGTCTTATGTGGAGCCGCACAAGGAATACAGAGCACTTTTTTATTTTCATCTTTTTTTTTCTTTTTTTCATTTCCTGTTGGCAAATTTGGATTTGATTCTGCATCACAAACAACAAAATTACTTTTCTTAATAAGACGTGATGGAGCGCCACAATCCCCCACCGACACGCCACTGCTTTTACAGTATTAGCAAGTGCACCAGCGTGGGTGTTAAAGTCGGTCTGACAACAGAGGAGCTCCATCAATCTCTAATGCATAGCCAATGAGGGGCTCTCCAACAACAGGCCTTTGCGTCCCACTGGAAACAGATTGATCTCTCTGTATGCTGCGCACACATTTGCCCCTCGTCCCTAAGGCCCTCATTGTCTTCTATTTGTTTAACATGATGGAATATGCTAATCGGGCAGGCACTGCTGAGATAAAACTCGCACTCCAGCGCTAACACACTAACCGAGCCCTGCGAAAATAAAACTGTAACCCTTTTAATTGAGTGTTCTTGGGAACAGAAATAGTGATGCAAGCGAATTAAATAAACAAGTGCGATGATTCTCTTTGTGGTGAGGAGCTGCTTCTCATTCTGAGGAGATATGAGCGTGTGCATTTTTCCCAACCCCAGGCTGGGAATTGAACGTCATCACTAGGGCATGTTTTCCCGTTTCCGAGGAGCAATTCTTTTTGAAATCTCCCACGTTTTCTTCACTTCAGAGGGACAAATGCAGCAGCAGAGGCCTGTGGCTCCTGGGATCAGCAGGGGTGCCACGCGGTGCTCGCGGCCCTTTTGATACAGGTTCATTGCACAGACGGTACGTGAACACACGCATGCACAGTGATTCCCTGTGAATAAAAAACAAGCACGCACACATCGCCATATATACGCATGCGAGCACAAACACAAACACCCCCCCCCACCCCACCCACCCTCACACGCCACATGCTGTCTCAGGCTTTCATGTCCTTAACCCAAACTTTTGATTGGTCCCAACAAGCAAGCAAGGGGCGCTTGTTTACTTGCTGGCAGCGAGTAAATATTTTACACGGATCGCCTTCATGTTGGAAATCTGGGCAATGCATGGGAAATAACTCGTCAGTCAAGATAGTAAACAACCTGCAAGTTTGCGACAAGGAGGAACTCTGACAGACCCGACATAGTTCACATTTTTAATAACATGCATGTCATAAAGATGCATATACACGCAAACACACACACACACACACACACACACACACATATGCATTTGTTCAAAGCATGCACATTTGTAAAGCAAGGAAATACGGAGTGAATTAGGAGGTTTGTTTCAGATATACAGGTTAAACTTTCATAAATCACAGAGAAACTAAAAACAGGGTAAAACCACTCCCTGCTGTAAACACTGTCAGCGTTATAAATTGGTTTCTTTCTTTACCCTAACCTCAATATGATCCTAATTTAACCTGCAATCTAAACACACAAGCGCAAGATCAAAACTGCACCTCTTTAGGAGCAAGGCCCGTCAAACTGACCTGGCCTTTGGAGTGTGTTCTTCATCTGTCTGTCTTCGCGAGGACTGTTCAACCCTCAGACAAATACACACATTGAAGACATAACGGGGACGAGGTGGAATGGAAGGCTTGGCACAAACCCCCACACCACCCCCCCACCCCTCCGCCACGTAACAGGCCTTTTAATCGGAGGCCTCGCGTCTGCTCGAGCGCCAGTGGAGGAATCTGTGTCATTCGCCTCCAAATGACACGAGGCGGCCCTGCTTTTATTCCGCCGCCGGGACGGAATGGCAGCCTTGCCAGGGATTTCCATTCGACACCAAAGTACGATCCGGCCGGCTGAACTAGCCGCAAAGCCTGCCTTCGGAAAGATAGGGGAAAGTCAGAGAATGAGAGGGAAAATGAGAGGGGAAAGTGGTTTAGAGGGAAGAAGGGAAGGCATGTTTGACACTGGCATCGCGTTCCACAGAACAGCAGCCTGACGCTGCGTGGTGTCAGGACATGTGAGTTGGGTGCAGATTCCCCTAAGGCAAGCAGAAATGTGCATGAAAAGTGCGTGTGTGGCCAAAGAAAATGGAATGAAATAAATACATGCGTTAAGCCGCCGCTGCAACGTTAGTAATGCCAGCTCCCAAACAAACCGAGGAATCTACGCTGTATTTCAGCTACAGTGAGGCGTGTGAAAGTAACAAGACAGAAGTTGACACACATTTTAAGGACTTTCTGGAGTGGAAATGCTTCTGACAGTGAATAACATTAAGGCGCTCGCGTCCTGTGTATTGTCTGGGTGCATGCGCGCATCCGTCTGACTGAGCGTCTCACATGTGCCTTCGCTGACAAAGACAAATGATTCTCGCGGGGTTCTGACGAGGAATGCTCAGAATAGAATAAAATTTAAAAAAAAAACATGGCAGAGATATTACAACGCTAGTGGCCACAGCGATAGCATAGCATAATAATCTCCCATTCACTTCATAACATGTCAAGGAAAAAAAAAATTGCATTTCCCAGCGTATCAAAAGGGAAAATCTTCTGCACAAGCAGCAGGGCATAGATCACAGTTATTAAGTTATTATGAGGGCTTAATTTAGCATGAAAAGGTTTTTACATTATAAATAATTGACATTGGTATAAATTAGCAGTCAGGTTCCCGGTGGGGAGGAGGGTTGAGAGATGAAGCTCTGTTTGGTGGCGCATTATACGCAGCTGAAAAAAAAAAAAAAGAGAGGAAAAAAAAAAACAGCTGTGAAAAATGATGCCCTAAGTTCAAAGCAACTTCAATCAGGATACATTTCTCTGCTTGATGAATAATTGAGCAACAGCCTGAACAGCCTTGAGTCCTAGCACTTTTTTTTTTGTGACGGCTTTTGCATGAATAAAACACAGTTTGGCCTGCAGAGCTGTCTGCGTAGCTGGGATACGGCACCGTGTAGTAACACGGAAATTGCTCTAGGTAAACTTCTCTTCGGCTACTCCTTTCAGCTCAGTGTTCTCTGCCCCTGCATATCTAATTCTGCTTGTCTTTCTCGCTCGGTCTTAAAACTCCGCCTCGCTTTCGCTCTTTGCCGTTTCTTTCTCATTACCTCCTCATTATGTTCTCTTCTTTTCGGCCAGCGGTGAATTAACGTAGAAACGGATGAGTTGGCTCCTTGTGAGACAGTGGGGGGGGGGGGGGGGGGGGGAAACGAAACAAAAAAAACATTAAAGAGACAAACTTACATGCCAATGAATTCCATGCACTCCAACGCCAAGGTTCTTTTTCCATTCCCAGGCCGCCACATCTGGAGGTGAGAAAGCAAACAAGTTGTTGTTTAGTTGAAAATTGGAAACCTCTTTCCAAGTACAACAAATAATGCAGGGCCCGCCCCAACCTATCGTCAACAGCAAGCACTTAAAGCCCCTGTATGTGCAGCATTTTTATGTGATCGTAGCATCTTTAAAAGAGACCTGTACCTTTTTCTTTTTGATTTATTTTATATTTTTGTTTACACTGCCTCCATAGGGGACTACATATTGTGACTGCCTATCATTGGGTGTCTTGGTAAAGTTCTTCCTCTTTTGAAGAAAAGTTGAACTCCTAAGCAATAAATCGCACAATAAATTCAATACACTCGGTAGTTTTGCTGCCACAGCCGTACTTGGTCTGGAATCACCAGTAGCTTATGATGGCTAACGCAAACTTTAGATAAGCATTTCTGCGTCACGGACTTTACTGCATCGGTTTGCTGACTTTATGATTCTTCTGTACTTGTTACACTGCATTTTAGCATTTGCAGTATTATTATCCTGTTATTACCACTTGCGGCCACAGAGGCTGCTGTTTAGGAAAAGTTACACAGGCGCTTTAAGTCCAAAATTGACAATTTAGTTTTTTTTTTTTTTTTTTGAAGTGAGTCTTCATTGTAATTAATTGCTTTATTTTTGCTATGTTGTACTCCAGAGCTGAGAACTAATTTTGTAGGCTTTCTATAAACACAGACTTACAGATTTACATAAGTTTAATGGGGAAAACAAGTCAGTGAAGGTCATCACATCCAAATTACTTCCGCAGCCCTCACGTATAGCCTTGACCCTTTGAGATTTAGAGTTTAGATTTTGGTGGAGAAAAGCGGGGCAATCTGCACAGAAACCACCATGAACTTCCCCCCTAATGTTTTTTAATGAACGGAATCTAGCTCAAACTCGCTGTCTTCTCATTATTTTTGCATTGCATGGGAGCGATCAGACTGCATAACTTTAGCCAGAGTGTATTTTAAATGTCCCCTGTTAGGGAAATACATTTTTTCCCCCCTTCATCTAAAAAGATGCACTCATACGATGTTGAGCGACATTAAAATCTGGGTTACGGATGGTAAATGGTAGGTTTCTCCATGTTCAGTGCTTTTGCATAGGCACATTCAGACAGGCCAGGCAACAATGTGTGAAGCCTCTACTCAGCTGCTTCACCGCATCTTTTATTAGAGTAAGTGCTGTTGTCAGCCTGCAAAGTGTCAAGTGTTGTTAACAAATCATCAAAATTAGATGGCACCTCGATGAAGCGGCCTTTTGTTGGCCGCTTGTAAACATGCGATTACAGGTCAAAACGAGGTGACGTGGCGCATTCATCACAGCAGGACTTCAGAAGGGTATTTGACTTCGGGCTTATATACTGCAGTACTTTACACTTGAGTAGGGCATTGTGCAGCTCCTCCCATCCCTGCTGGGCATAATGCAAACATTTCAAACTCCTTTCCCTACAGCGAAAGAAGTGCATCCTGAGGCTCCGCGACGGAGTGCTCATTAAACGCGACGATGTCGTCAGCGGCGGAGTTTCAGGAAATGCGCCGGGCTAAGGGATAGGCATTGGCTTACAGTCTGTCATGGAGAGTAATGGCACGTCAGAATGCTGAGAGAAAACTCCTAATGGTCTACACTTCAATATTTAATGCCTTCTTTCTGGCCCTTTCTGTTTTCTGCTGAGGGCAGGTATGAATGGAAGCTCCATATTTCACGGCAATAAGAGTTATTATAATGGTGAACAGTAGCTCAATGGGAGTGTGTTTGGGGGGGACAGAGTTATGGTGATTTACGGCTGTGTGCTGTGGTCATATGTGTGTGTGTGCGTCCGCCAAACTCCCATTGGAAATAACGATAGCCAGTTATTAGTACTATTAATTGGTAGACTAGTCCATGTCACATCCACAGGGTTGTAGTGTCAGGGCAGCAAACAACAGGACTGTGTCCGGAGCAGGCGATGCTGTCTGCTGACATGACTACAGCCAGCACTTAGCCTGCATCACGGACATGTGGAGTATGTCTTGATGAAGAGGCGGAAAGAAAAAGACGGAGACAAAGTGCAAGTTTGTGTGTCGCGTACTGACGTGAAAGCACACACTCCCGCCCACACACACACACACACTACACTTTGTCAGCACTTTCCAGTTCTCAGGGCTCTGCCTCTGTGATCCAGACGGGACTGGGAATAAAAAAGTATCCATCTCACCAAAGTATTTACCGTAGTAGTCATACAATTAGATTTTCGTGAAACAGTTTTGAGAATATCTGCCGCTGGGCTGAGACTTTTCCACTTGTTCAATTCAACTGTCGTCTTGTTGCTTTATCTTGAAACAAGTGGAGCAATTTGCCTCATATTGTTACGTGCCGCATGAGACAATAGTGGAAGGAATTGAAATTATTTCACCCCACAGTCAGGATTTAAACACTGAAAAGAGGATTAAACGTCTTGTTCAAATAGACATTTGTAGGCTGTGAGGGAGGGTGGAAGAGAGGACAGGAGGGGAGGATATCCTGCAAGCGCTGGGTGACCTTTGACCTGGGATATCCTACTTAAGATACCAGTCTACGCCATTGCCAAGGCCACGGCACTTCCCCTGCCGTGGTACTTTGCCAAGGCACAGTTTTGCAACTGCAAAATCAGGCTTGTGGTACTTCAGTGTCACGTGGTGTCATTGTTTTACCCTCCAGTCAGGGCCTTCACTGGGGGGTTGTAACATGGGAGGTTTACGCTATCCCCACAGATCCCACTTCCTTCCGTGCAGACCCCCCCCTCCTTTTCCAAACAGTTGGAGTCATCTGCGCAGTGACAGGGACATGATCCCTCACTGCCTTCCCAGCTGTGAATAGTGCAAACGGGGTTTGTTGGGGCACACGATCAAGCCGGAGGGTGCCTAGGGGTCTTTGTGGTGCTGGGGCAGCCTGTGCCTCCAATGTGCCCCCAAATCAATGGGCATACTAACTGATCATCAGCAAAACGAATGAATCCCATTATTGTTACATTACTTTCCATACTCAAACTACGTTGCAATGAGTTGTGGTGTGACCAGCATTAGCTAATGTAGCTACTTACTAGCTTTCTCAACTAAATTCAAGCAGAATCTTTGCTTGCTCTCCAACAAATATCTCTGCTGGCACCGGCAGAAGCACCTAATATACATGTTAATACATAGTTTCTTTTCATCATTTCCATGAACCCATATATATATATATATATATATATATATATATATATATATATATGTCATATTCCTCCTGTGCACCCACGTGCGACGAGTTCTCTTATTTTTAATCCAAGGCTGCTTCATGACAGTCTTATGTTGGTTTCTCCCAAGACATGTTTGTAATACACACTTGTGCCATTTCAGGGGCATTTATATTTTATTTGGAACATCCATTTTTCATTAGGAGAGAGGGCCTGCGTGACCCAAAGGTATTGTTGTGTTGGCTCAGTAAAAGGTGTTTGGTGAAAACATCACACTGGACCCCTTCACCTGCATCTGGCTGGCAGAGGGTTTAGGCTGGGAAACGGATTAATTTTCATATTTGGGCTGTGCTGCCGGCCACTCTTCCCTTGTTGTGAGTTTAAAATTTAATCCTCTTTGATGCAACGTGGCCTCGAAAAAAACAAACAAACAAACAAACAAAAAACCCAGATAAGTGCAAGTAAAGCCAAGTTCAATCCCATCACCAAATCATTCCTTCAAATATCAAGTGATGAGATTTTACTTGTTTGTTGCCTTGAGGAATATGGCCGATAGCGCACCACTCGTTTGGGGACTTGTTGAATCGCACTAAAATACTATAAGATGCTAACACCTCCTAAAGAAAAAGAGCAGGCTAAATGATATGAGATTGCCTCATGTTAGTAATTGGCAGCCCGGCATATGAGTTGGGAGCTGGATGAACTGCTGGGAGTGGGTGTGTAGTCCTTCCCTCAGCTCGCAGCGGCGCTGATCATGTGTTAAAAGCAGCTTAGCTAAGCTCTTTAGAGTGATGATTACTATCATGCCCGTGAGTCAGTGCGCAAGATCAGATTCCAGCGTTTAGGAACTATCGAACGGCCCGACAAGATTTCGCCGCTAAGAGAGATGATGAGAATAGGAACATATGGTCATTGTGTGTGTGTGTGTGTGTGCGTGTGTGTGTGTGAGAGAGAGAGCTTCACATTTTCACTCAGTGTGCACTTTCTTTCCAAAATTAGACTCTCTGCCGTCAGAAAAAATAATACAATACCTTCTCTGACAAATTGATTGCTGGCATGACTATTAAACCCCATTATGGAACATCATTAAAGTTAATTAGCTGGGGCATCTTAAGACCTTTGCTTGCAAAATAATGACACTTTGATGAAAGCGCTTGAGTATTTAAAGTGACACTTAATGAGTTTTACCTCACAATTAATCACTTTCACGTTATGAAAACACACAGGTCAGAAATGTAGTGGTGGATTTAAAGCAATTTAATATGTATGACATTACGCATGGGAGAAACTGAGAATGCATAGGAAATGTAAGAAATACAGTAATAGTATTCTGCATGCAAACTGTACTCTAACTGTGGGAGGTGGATGTTTGACATATTCAATATTGTTTGCCTTCCGGAGATCTCAGCTTGCCTACCCTGTTATTTACTCATCGTATCAGTACTTTAATTTGCAGGAAAGAGAGCGAATCAGCGCGTTTCCCAAAGTGTTGAACTATTCCTTCGACATGCAGCATGTACAGTATACGCAATATATCAGGGACTGCATTTGAGCTGGGCGCGCATGGCGAGTGAAACAGCTGAGGGTAGGCGAGGTGTTATCAAGTTCGGAAAGCAGCACTTCCTCCAAATGAATTCCTGGAAGCTGACTGACAAAGACAGGAAGGCAACGTGTGACGGATGGTGGGGAAAGGGAGGGAGGGAGGCAGTAAGGACGGGGGGTGGGGGGGGTCGCCACGGAAGCATAAAGGGATAAGAGGTAAGAAGGGATAGAAGGAGTGAAGGATGAAAATATATTTGGGGAGATGAGCAGTAGTAGATAGAAGGATGGATGAAGGATGATGGTGACAAAGTGTGTGTGTGTGTGTGTGTGTGTGTGTCAGAAAGCTGGAGAGAGACTGAGGCAGGAGTTGGTAAAGACAACTCTCTGGAAGACAGAGGAGGTCTGGGTAAGGGTGAAAGAGAAAACGGAGGGAGACACAGCAGTAGACAAGGATGGAGCGAGATCGAGGAGGGAGGTAGAGAAAGTGGGAAGAGATTAGGAGGGTTATCAAGAAGACGCTGAAGGAAGTGAAACAACAGGTCATGATCAACCTTCTGCCTTGACTCCTCACAGCCAATCAGGAGGATTTGTTTCAAGTATGCCACTGGGCCCTGCAGTATCCAAGGGTGAAGGAGTTCAAACACTAGACCTGAAACTCAACCTTGGGCCGCCTCCTCCTCCTCCGTCTTTCCTCCCTGTAGGGAAGCTCATTTCGGATCTGGAGTGTGTATTCTGTGGTCAAAAGTGAAGAAGCGAAGCAGAGAATGCGCCCATGCAGCGCAGGAGTATGAGACATTTGTATTCGCTCAATAAGCCTCATCAGCTGGAAGGGGCGACGGATGCCTGCAGGCTTCTTTGCCTTGCAGGCATTGTCTCGCGGTGTTTTACTGGTTACCTGCAACAAAGCGAGCAAATACCAACTCCAGTCAATAAAACATCATCACAGATGGTTAAAACAGTCTTCCGCCCTGCTGGACTCATCTAATACAATTGTTTTCACGACATTTCCGACATGAAATGCAGCACGTTTAATTAAGAAAGTAGGATGGATGATGGCATGCCACCAGATTGGCGTCTCACTGCCGTACTGGTGTCTTATACTAGCACAGACATATTGGAATCATGCATGCATTTTATTTTTTTAACCACACCTTCGGATCTCATGATGAATTGTAAGTCCACCAGAGCTCTGATTGACAGGTTAATGTCCGGTCACGCGCAGGGAATCCTTAAATCACAGCAGTCGCATCCTGGCCAAATCGCTTGAACAGGAACACGCAATTGTTATTTGTTCTTAACGAAAAAGACCAGAACTTCCCAATTGCGTCATCATTTTGTGAAATGATGACCATGCTTGTAACACATCCATCGCAAGCCCTCAATTTCAGAATTCACTCGTGCCACTTAACAGGCTCCAACCTACCCAGAAGGAAAACTGTGTTCTCAGTGGAAAAGCTCTCCAATTGTTATTCAACCATGTCAATGGCTTTCCCCCTCAACTTGAATGGGCCCCAATTATGCAG
>NC_092183.1:25859721-25999721 GCF_043641665.1 Enoplosus armatus | reverse complement strand
AGAGGAGCAGGGGGGCCGGGGGCTCATTAAGAGTTGGCCTTCATTAAGAGCAAATTAGAAACTTTCACTCTGCAGACAAAATGCAGAGGCTTGGAAGGAAGGAGGAAAGAGAAAAAAAAGACGTGTTAAAATGTGTGTGTGTTAGTGTGTGCATTTGGGTGGTGGTGGTGGTGGTGGGGGCGATTCATAGAAGCTCAAAATGACTTTTTAATCACATCATTAAAAGTACTTTGAATTATGAATTTGTCACAATGGATGTCTTTAGGCGTGGGAGCAAAATGAGAGAAGGATATTTTTCTTTTTTTTTTTTTTTGAGAACGAGGCCAAGGAGGGCGCCAGTGCTCTGCAGCCACGGTGTGTGTGTGTGTGTGTGTGTGTGGGTGTGCGGGTGGGTTGCGTGGAGGTGGGGCCTAGCGTAATAAAGCAAATCAAGGATGGCAAATAGACTTTGATGAACAAAAGCAGAAGAGGAAAAAAAAAAACTGCAGATGATCAAAACGCCTGTTCACTAAATCCCTCCCCTGCCTAGTATTTTTCCACATGGCGAAATGGCGTGCATGGTGTTGCAGTAGGAGCTATACGCCATTAAACTGTGCGTGTATCTCCTCTAAGTCCCATCACAATAGAACATCAACTGTGTGCAGGCCGGCCCTGGATGCTACATCCAAAGAAGCAAATCCCCCCAAAAACAACATCAGAATGTAGCGCAGGACGCCGCTGTCCTGCTCGCGGTCGATCTCGAGCCGTAACCGAGTGGTTCTTACGGTAACCATGACAACAACGGTCCCCTAGCCTTAATGAAGAGGCAATTTCAATGCAAACCGCAATCTTTTTCTAACCTTAACCAGGTAGTTATTTAAACCCAAATCATGATCTTTCCCTGAGATCAAATCGACATTTGCCGGCTCGAAATGAGAGGCCGCTTCTGTCTACCTTTGTCTGAAATCCAGGACCCACTGTTTCACAAAATTACACTGAATTTCGAGCTGTGAAACCGCAACTGTGATCATTGTAAACTGCGTATGTGCTGTGCCAGATTGGGAAGCTCGAACCGACGTAGCAACGGTAACTAAGAGGGGGTGGGGGTGGGGTGGGGGGGGGTGTGGCTTCGCGAACGGTAAATTGGCTGCCACTGTGGGACAGCGATACAAGCTGATGGTCATATCTGGTAACAAACAGGGCCCACATTTGGCAGGAGCGTGGGTGATAGAGAGACAGAGCGAGTGAGGGGGGGGCGGGGGGCGAGGTGGAAGGAGACAGAGAGGGATTGAAGATCGGAACGAGGGGAGGGGAGGGGGGGGGGCGTTAGATAAACACTGTTTGTTGCGTTTTTTTGTTTTTTTACCGTGGCCCTGTCTCTCTTTGTTGCTCTCTGTGCAGAGGACAACTCACTCGGTGGAAATCAAATGTTGATAAAGAGAAAATTGCATTGGATAGGGGCGAGGAAAACAGGAAAGATACACCCAGAGAAGGCCCACAGGAGCAGTCAGTAGGGAGGGGAAGGAGAGAGAGAGAGATGGACAGGAGAGAGATGAGAAAATGTGGTTAGATCTCAGAAACAGATAGAGACCAGAGAGACCAGAAAGGAAAATATCACACACACCAACGCACACACATTTGCATGTACATCCTCCCTCTCACACACATGCACGCTGGCTGTATTTGTTGCAATAAACACAAACACCAACACACACTTTCCGGCTGTCCCTTGATGTGTTGACACCATTAGGAGCCGACACAAAGAGGAAACGGGTTTGGGGGGGGGGTGCACAAACAAATTTGGAGAAGAAATTGGCCGTCTTGTTGCACTGCACTACTCCTCCGCAAACACCTCAATTCTCTCATTACACTCCATTATAGTGCCCATCCACAGACAAAAGAGTTCCTCCAGCACGGGTAATAGGAAATCAAGTCAGCACTCTATTGTGCATTGTCCACCATCAGTCCCACTGGCCTGGCTGGGCTCAAACCAAGCAGACACACACACACACACACACACACACACACAGAGCAGAGACAGGAATCGATTGGGAAAAGTTGAGGTTTTCTTGTTTTTCTTCTCAGAGAATTTGTCTCCCTGGAGGTGAATACAGGTGCAGTCAAAGCAGCCCATCATGATTCAAATGACAAAAAGGAGACGACCTAGAATGTATTGTACATTCAATAATGTCACTTACAGGTCTTACAAGAGTTTGACTTGTACTTTTGTAATGCTGGGTGTCAATATGGTGTCACCTTGGTGTCAGTAATGTTGAAATCCTGTCGGGCCTATTCGGTGTTATTTTGTGATTCGAGTGATTTTGTAGCTGCTGTGCCTTTTTCTCTTTCTGGACTCCAATATGCGAAGGGTTTTTCGGAAACTGGAACTCTCAACCTTCCTCTAGTCGAGCATGAGGGATCTATTCATTTTATCTACAGCACATTAACTTTGCGAGTGTAAAAGGAAAGTGAGGTGTTGAACCGTGGGATCAGTGGGATTCCTAAGAGCCCGCAGGACTTAATGCCGGCTTCACAGCACTGCTGTCGTGCATTAAGTCACTGAAGGAGGAGAGTCTCAAGGTCTGCAGGTGAACTTATAAAATTCGCTTTATTAACACGGCAGCCATTGTGATTTACAACATACATTACAGGGATCTGAAAACCCACACTGAAGTAAGATGGGACAGATGGTCAAAGAAGAAGGACAAAGACATGAGGTTTTTGGAAAACTTTGACATATAATTCAATGACTTTTACATGAGTTTCCTTATATTGCCCCCCCAGGCAATCGACTTGACTAGAACCAAACAAGAGACAGCCACAGTTAGCGACTAGCTGGTGAACATAGTGGATTGCATTTGGCAGCTAAAGAGCCAGATATTTCCCCCAGGAGTCGGTGGAGACCACAAACAGGGCTGATGAGAGCAGTGAGAGTTAACAGGTGACGTTGCAGGCCATAAAGCCGAAACAACAAGCCGAAAGACGCTAAAAAACGCTGTGCAACATTACCCGCTGTCGCTTGTGACGCGCTAACAAACCTTGTGTCTCGAGCAACCCGATAAACGTTTTTTGAGAAAAAAAGATGTTGTCATCATTCATCAGTTTGGATATTCTGAGATCAGAAGATAGTTCAAAACAAATAGTTTGAGGAACACCAGGGAGGCGAGTGCTCCATCGTAATGAAAGAAAACAGCTTGAGGTAGCTGTTAACATTACCTCACACTTTTGAGAAGACATGTTGGACCGTATCCCTCCGCCATACTGTTGCATAATTTAGGGTACATTTACATTTTATAGTGGAGATTCTGGCCCAAAATGTCAAATGGTGCTCTTCACCACCACCATCAGAACACCAAATGAGGGAATATAGAACAAATGAGGGAATATAGAACGGTGTTCATCCGTTTCACAGACTTGTAGAAACTATGACATGGAGCGATGAAGCTGCTCTGGAGGCTTGTTTAGGCCCCACACCTTACAGAGACACCCTTCAATGTGTCACCATTTTATTCAGTATTGTCCTTTAAAAATCTGCTCCTTCTGCTTTGCTATGATGTCAAACAGCATGTGGGCTGAAAAGTAGGATGGCGTATTGTAGTTGTGTTCACTTTTAATGGTCTTAACAAAAGCTGTACACTCAGCTTGAAATGTCACCCCCCCTCCCCTCCCCCATCTGTATCTCTCTGCCTGTCCTTTTTAGTCTGATTCTCTTCATAACATGCATTCACACTAACAGGCACACTGAGCTCTGGGTATAACACACATACAATTTGTAAACCTGAAACTCACATAGTCTAGCACGCACAAGGCAGCAAATACACAAACTCTAATGCACAAATACACACATACACACACACACACACACACACCTGGATCATGACTAAAAGGGGGGGAACATTTCAGCCGCTCTGTCACCGTCTTGGCAGGTGTTTATGTGAGCAGACCCTGATAATGCAGCTGAGTGCAAAGGCAAAGGTAAGGTTAAGAACGAGAGAAACTCACCATGAGCTGATGAAAGAGAGTTAGAGTGTTTTAGTGCAGACAGTGCCTGGCGAGAGAGTGGTTATGAGAGCAGTTCTAAAAGCTGCAGTTTGGTCCGGCATTACACAGATCACCGCATCTCGCTACAATCCTCTGCTGCATTTCTCTACAAAGTCAAACAGCTTCAACCCTGTCACATTATTTTATTGTCTCAGCCTTTTCGAGACACGGATACACAGACTGCAGTCTGCCGCCTTGTTGAGAAACACAGCAGAAGTCTGCAAGAAAGGTATAAACAATCTCCAAGAGCCGTCCCTTAACACTGGTGAAGCTGGGTAGGAAAAGGACTTTGTCACATCTTTTGGTGTGACATTTTTTTTTTCTCTCCCGTCAGTTGTCAGGAATAAGCCCTCACTATAGGGATCAATGACACAGAGATGACAGGGCTTTATTTTCACAGATACGACAAAGTGTGGCTGCAAAAATCTGGACCGTTTGTGGTCTTAGATTGGACTTGTATGGATGCTTGGACTGGAACGTGTGTGTGTGTGTGTGGGGTGGGGGGTGGGAGGAGGTATTAGGTGGGTATTAGCAGGACGGAAATGGAGAACCCTGAGATTTGGTTACGAGCAACTTGAGAGCGTTGAGAGAAAGAAAGGAGATGGGCGGGTAAAAACAAAGAGGATGGAGTGGGAGAGCACGACGGTGGGCGGGTTGATTCTGATGCAAGGAGGTTTGGGAAAAAAAAAAATAAAAAGCCGGGGAAAAAGAAATAAATAGAACAAAAATGTGACAGAGACAGCCGAAGACAGGGAGAAATAAAGAGGCTGTGGGAGACAAGCAAGCACACAAGCAAAGCGTGTGAGACGGGAGAGAAAGGACGAAAGGAAAACCTGAAGAAGAAAGAAAGTAGGAAGTAGTTACAGAGTGTGCGGCGAGGAGCCAGATGAATGAGTCATAACTCAGCTTCATTAGCGAGCATGTCTCTTGACCTATCGACATCCACATCGCTCCATGTAATCCCCGCACATCGATCCGCTGACCTCCTGAGCTGCAGGATTGTTACCGCTCCTCATTGTTTTAGCGCCTGAGCTCCTATATATTCCTGAAGCTCTCCCGCGGCCCCCCTTCTTCGCCATTAATATTGAACATCCACAAATTAGTTCAAAGGTCAGGATTTGTTTATGCGTCTCGCAGGACTCCGGAGCGCACAGATTCAGCAGAACAGCCAAATGTCGATTTGGAATGCTAAAAGTTTCAAATCAACTTATATGATATGAATTTGACCCCCTTTCATTAAATATGGTTGTTACATCAGGCGTTGATCAGTGGATACTGCACTAAGTGGCTTAAAATTCAGTTACAACGCCTCATAATGTAGAGGGATCATTAGTTCAAGTGTTCACTGATTTCATTTTTTTTATTTCGTTTCTGTAGCATTTAAAGGGTAGATGAAAGAGTTATACTCTTCATGCCACCATTGTTGCAGTGGTGAATAAAAAAGGAGGTTGGTGTGAGGCCTCCAATTTGGTGGTCAAACAAAACGAGCCGTGAATCAAAACAGTGAAGTTGCGGGATGCAAAACCAAAACAATGAGCTGAAAGACGCTAAAATGCTTCGCAGAGCTGAGTGGAACTGGAGAGTCGGGTGATAATTCTCTACAGGTCTGTCACAATCGACCTCTTTCACATTAAAACATCCATTGTCAAAAAACATATATATATATATATATATTGGCGAGTGCAGCTTTAATTTAGTGAACTATTTTCCTTAATAATAACGACTAAATTCGATCAGACATCGTGCCTTCAGTGTTGCTGGAAAATGTTCTTCATTCCGACCATCCTCTAGTATACAGGTAACAATTACTTGTTTTCATTTGGTGAGTAAATAGTTTAATGTGGAAATAACGTACCCGCAAATTGCAGGATATTCCATTTTTAGAAGACACACCCTCCGTTACGTTCAACGAATCGCTGTCAGATTGTCAGGGCTCTGTCTGTCATGAGTGAAAATAAATAAAGAGCTGGAAATGAACTGTCCCCTCTTGTTGACAGCACAGCCTTGGCGCGTTATGGCAGGAGTGCTGCAAGTCGTGACTGACTTCCAGTGGGGGTTCTTCAAGCAAAACCAATAAGCCAATAATATTAAACACAAGTGCACTGCTGCCACAAAAGCACTCTCATGGCTGCTTTCCAGTTACAAGACTATCTCCTCGTTTGGACAAAACAACGCTTAGAGCGAGGCCATGTGACTTTCCTGAGCAGCTGCCACTGTGGCCACAAGCAGCAATCACAGGATGACAACACACTCCCCTTCCTTTCTCTTCAGTCAGCCGCTTTAAAGTCCGACGGAAAATCCCATTTAGTCATCCCGTTTCGTAGTTTTTAAATGCGTCGTCGACAGTTTTCTATTACCAAGCGGAAGAATAAAGATCTTTGGGGAAAAATCTGCGCGTTTGATTCCAGAACAAGCAACAAGTAAACGAACCTGCACCGTAGCCCACATGTCAAAAAACAGACAGCGTGCTGTTAGAGGTAATGAAGAGCAAAGACCACATAGCAGCATCTAACTGGACCCAAGCGACACTTGCAGGTACGCTTAGGCGCTGCTTAATGTGCAGCCGCTGCAAACTGACGTTGGCAGTAACAAGTGATTTACAGAGCCGACAATATGTTGTTGCAGACAAAAAAACAACAACTACAATTTAATTTCAGCTGGACAAAATGTCATTAGGTTACCTAACTGAGAGCGCGTGGAATCGGGCCATAAACAGAAAATAAAGTCAGCAAACTAACTCAGTAATGTCCGTTGTACAGCCGTATAGCTGAGATTAACAAGAGTGTGTTTTATTGCTTATATATATTCAACTGTTCACCCGTAAGAAAAAGAATGAGACAGTTCTTGTTTATGAGCCTAATTTGCCACATTTTACAACACGACACTCGTTTGGAACAGTCTCACGTGACGGTGGCGGCTGTTTTCGGCTACAAAAGGGGGGAAACTCCCCTTTTTTAACAGCCGAGTGAACTTTGTCTGTGGAGGAGACGCGCCACAGCTGTCTTCACAGACGTCCCCGGAGCGCTCTTGTTTACGCTGCAGTTTGTTACCAGCGGGGGACATACAGATTCAATCCGGCTGTATTGTACTTGTCTCCAGCTGAGCGGGAGAATCGTCCTGCTTCTGAATCAATGACCAATTCAATTTCATGCACCATGTTGACATTTAACCAACAGAGCCGGAAAGGTTAATGGAATTCCATATGTACGCACAGACGGCCTGTACAGTGGCTGATTGTATCGCGATGCTACTTAGCAGAGAAGCCAAACTAAAGGGAGAAAATCCTCCTCCAGCTAAGCCCTATATCAGCACATTCTCACACAAGGCCCGCTGGATGGGGAGTGCATTAGATTAGCGTCTTTGTCTGTCTGTCTTCCGCCTACCTTCTCACCTACTACTGTGTGTTGTTTTCAAATCTGTCTTCCCGACTGTCATTTTTCTTCTGATTCTGCTTCTTTTTGTTGGTCTCGGTTCATCTTTCTCTGGCTTTTCTTCATCTTTCTGCCTCTTTGTTTTCTGCCTATCTGTCTTCCTCGCTGCCTTTCTGTCTGTCTGTCTGTCTGCCTGCCTGCGCATCTGCCCGTCCTTGTATTCAATCTGTCTGTCTGCCACGTCCCTGCCTTTCCTATCTGTCACGTCTGTGCAGCAGCACAAGAAGACACAACACCCACCCTATCATGATCTAATCATTCAACCAGCCTCCTCCTCCTCCATCTTTTCTCCTCTCCACTCCAGCCTTTACCTCTCTGCTGAAATATGGATTATCAATAAAGCAACAGACTCAAGAGAATGATCGCTGATCTCCTGGTTACACTTGATCAAATTTCTTTGCTCCAGCTCGTGAGGATGGCTGGAATCGGCATAGCGGGATGGAGGCGGTGTTTGCTGCCAACATTGTCGAGCCCCAGTAGCCCTGGTGATGAGAGCAGGGTAGACACCGGGTCCTGGCCACTGTAATGCAGCCGGACAGCTTATACAAAAACACAATTACCCCACCACAAGGGAGGGCTGCTCGCCCTGTTGCTCTGATCCACTGGCTGGTTGGAGAATGGACTGGACATAGCCAATAGAGTGTGAACGGGGGGGGGGGGTCACGCAACCGCATAAATGGAGTTACAGAAGCCATTACTTAAACGCATGTACAAGCTGGAGACGCGACGTGTTGGAAGGTTGGAAGAGGCCAACGAATCACTGCAGTGACGGCTGGAGACACTTCTGCTGAACCGAGGAGTTACAGAATATTTCATTACATAATTACCAAATAAAGTTTCAGATTCACCTCTCTCCGTCTCTGCGGAGCCTACGCCTGCTCTCTATGGCTTGCTTCGCCCACACATATGACCTTTCTGTGTCTCTCCTGCACTCTCTCTCTCTTTAAAGATTTGGTTAAATAATGTTCAAATGGCAATATCATTAAATTAAGTTTTCATCCTTTTTTTGAGTCATGTTGACCCTTTCACTTTGCCCGCCGACAAGTACTCAATCCATGTCACTGCATCTGAATGGGGTTTCAGTGATCACTGCTTTCCCTTTTTCCTTTTAACTGAATTGGAGATGGTGGGAAGGCACGGGGGTGGGGGGGTGTCAGTCAGTCCACCACTTTGGTCCTGACTGAAATATCTCAAAAGCTATTGGATGGATTGCCGTTAGATTTTGTACATTCATGGCGCCCACATTATGTCCCTGAATGACCTGATGAGTGATCCCCTGACCTTTCCTCCAGCACCACCATACGGTGGACATTTTTGTTTTTCAGAGAATCGTTTAGGATGGATTGCCATGAAATCAGGAACAGAGAGATGTATGTCCCTCATCTTGGTAATCCCCTGATTTTACCTCTGGAGAGTACTTTGGTTTATGACCAAATACCTGCAGAACTATTGACATTCTCATCATACCGCCTCTGCCTGCTACTGTAGCTGCTCTCCTCTACAACAGCTGGCCTCTTCGGTGCGAGCAAGCCGCTGCTGAGTTTCAGCAATCAGACATATTTTCATCAACATTTCAGCAAATATAACTATCAGACTCGGTATCGGAGATGCCCAATATTAAAGTATTCGATTCGGGATCGGGACCAAAACAATGGTGAACATGGTAAATGGTAATACCTCGCAAACATCAGCATGCTAGCATTATCATTCGGAGCATTTTAGCACGCATCATTTAGCTCAAAGCAACGCTTGCCCTTTACCGCGTGCAGCTTTAAGACTAATCTGGGAATAAAGGTCTGTTGAAGGTGACCATAGGAAGGTAGGCACCCATCCAAACTCAAGTCATTTTCAGAGTAAAGCAGATAGGCGTGGTGTTTTGGATGGATCAGTCAGGCGACGAGGGGTTTTATTACCTGCGCACATCTCAAACACACGTTGTCACTGTACTGTGTTGTGCCATGAAATGTATTCTTCTTCTTTCTGCTAATCATCTGTCTTACAGAACAGAAAACACAACGCTGCACCCGTTAAGTCTAAACATATGACGCGGTTACTACGACGAGAAAAGAGCTTCTGCGGTGGGTCTTATCTTGGACAGCAGATTGTGGTCTTCCTCTGTGTTAAATGCCACCATGAATTATACTCCCGCTCCCTCTACATTGTCCGGCCTTTTGCCTTCCTTCTTTCAGCAAACCAGAATCTTTTTGTCCACTTTGAGCCAAATAAAAAAAAAAATCAGCTGTGACTTGATGTGTTCATTAATCAAATCAGCAGTTACTGTTTTTAAGTGTAATAACATAATTATCCGCTTAAAATTTGACATGCCAATGATGTTTTCCGTGATATTGCAAACTGGTGCCTCTCTGGGGCGTAACCTGCCTCTTTCTCAGTGCATGCTGGGATAGGCTCCTACCCTCCACCTCTACGTTCTATCAGTTTTGAAATACTTGGAATCTGAGCCGCAGAAAAACACAACGCTCGAGTAAAATAAATCCAAGTATTCTGGAAACGGACTCATGTGAATGCATTTTATGTGTAAAAGCAATGCAACATAATCAAAATATCATTGCGTGTTTGGTCCTCGTAGAAGAGCTGTTAGAGGTAAGTGTGTGAAGGACTGGAAAACAGCCGCACGCTGTTGTAAAAACACCACATGAAGAGATTAATGTACAGACGCAAACAACATGAACAACCCGAACAGTTTGAGACACAGTGTACAAGGACAAGCAGACCTCACATGCACTCCCTCCCCGGTCACCGACGACCTAGAGGAAACTACAAAGCAGCTGAAACAAAAAACCTGGCTGTTCAAGAAGAAAGGATGAAGCGAGGGCGCAGCTAGGCAAGGACGCAGAGATGGGGGAGGATGGGGATCGCGGGGCCTTTGTCTTTTAGGGGAGCTTTTCTGTTTATACTATATTCCATCTGTATCGTGTTACAGCTCGGTGCCTGTGTCGGCCGAGAGAGGCTTAACTGAAAGAGTCCAATAGTGAGGGAGAGGGAGAGGCCCAGCAGGGAATACCAGGTCACAAAAGATTTACTTCACCCCTGTCCAGAAACCAGTTTTTTCAAGCAAGAACAATACATCCAGGAGAAAAAAAGAAATGGAGCGAGATAGGCAGGGCCAGGTGAGGGGGGCGGTGGGTGGTTGGTGGGGGAGGGGGGTAGAGGATTGATGACACAGTAAGGAGAAATATAAAGAGGAGAAAAAAAAAAAGGTAAGGAGTCCCAGAGTTCAGTCTCGGGGGGATCTTGCGGCTGGCGTTGGCTTCAAAGCGTTTGGAAATTGAAAAGGCGAATTGAGCGCAGGATGGGATGAGATGGAGAGACGAGAGGGAGCGAAGGAGGGAAGCCAAGAAGAGAGGGAGAGAGAGAGAAGAAAGAGGGAGACAAAGAAAAAGGGGGAGAAAGGTGAGGTTCCCCAAGGATGAGTTCTGCATTTGAATTTGAAATTCGAAACAGTGTGGCAGGTCACTGCACAGCATTGCAGTTAATGCTACTATCTCTCTATGAGAATGTTCCCTCTCTCTCTCTCCCCCTCCCACCCTCCTCCTCCTCCTCCTCCTCCTCTGTGTTCTGAGTAGTGCAGATGGTGCAGTGTTCGCCAGCAGATATTAAGAAGCCCAGGAGACCACGCGTGTGAGAATGTACTCTATTCTCTGCTACCTTTACAGTCATTCAGCAGCGCGCTCACATCCACCAGAGAGCCCTGCATGCAGGCTGCACGTATCCCTCAAACTGCTTGGGGGATGAATCCCATGATCTCCACCGCTTTACACACATAATGAACATGTACGAACATATGCCGGTGTACAAGTATTTGAACGCAAGTGCGCGTACACGAGAGCGCTCCCACGTTCCCTTACACACAAGCATGCACTAAGGCGCTGGAGTCTCGTGCCTGTGCTGGTAACATGCAATTATGTGGCTATGATGTCATTGATTTTCTGCATTGGTTGGAAGCTGCGCGATGCTGAGCGATTAGAGAGCACTGGAAAGTGCCTCGCTGTGTGGAATACTAATATGCTTATTTGTGAGCAGTGGCTAAAAGGGAAATGTTTTTCCATGCAAACCCCCCAACCCCCCCCCCCCCCCCCTGCTAATGTTTACCTCCACAGAGTTGAGACTGAAGGGAAGGCCGACCGAGCGACTGAGTGGCAGGCTGACTCAGCCCTGACGGACATGTAGGATCCTGGCTGCCTGACAGGCCGATAGACCGACCCCGGGGCCTTGAGTGGACAGAAAGGAAGAGGGGGGGGGGGGAGAAAATAAACAGGAGGGGGAAGAAAAGGTATGATAAGCCTGTCTGCGGTGAAAGGCAGTGATGGGTTTCGTTCCAAATAAGATGTCCACCGTTTGGAAAAAAAAGTGACAGCCACTCTCACAAAATGATTGATTGTGCAAAAGCAAAGCAAATAATTGGATTTTCTGAAGGGTAGCAGGTAAATAAAAGTCCAAGAATGTAGCATTTTGCTTGAGTGTAAGATCAGTGTATAATGATCACAGTCTAATCATGAATGTAAGCTCAATCTAACGATTGGGTAAATGACGTTACAATAAAAATAATAATTTCATTAAGCTTGTTTATACAGCTAGAAATCCATATATGTGGTTTAACTGGCTGGATAAACTGCTTATGACTAACCGCAGAGCACGACCATCAAGCATGCACTGCAATTCTTTGCATTTGGATATGGCTGCATTGTTTGAAAATGAAACCCTCAATCATTATTTGAGCCGCAAGGTCCAGTAAAAATGAAAGAAAAAAGTCTTGAAAAAGCCAAATGAGTTTCATGTCATTTACTTGTGTGGGAAGCCAGCAGGAAGTCAGCCGGTTCAACCAGAAACCCGGAGACCCGCGGAAAGCCAGCAAATTGCTTCAAAAGGTGTGGCGGCATTCCAGGCGACACAGCGCCGACCCACGGCGTGAAAAGAAAAAGTTGCTGTAGCTGCCATTTTGTTTTCAACAAGTTGACGTTCCCAGCCAGGAGGACCCCGTAGTCATCACCTCCATCATTACATGAGTAGTCAGTGCTCGTCTGTCCACAGACAGAAAGACACGTAAACATACAGAATGCGCGCCGGCAATATTATACAACACGTTATTTAAAACTTTGTAACGCAACATTTCAACACACTCGCTGACGTATTTCTTTTCAGAATGGTTCGGCAATGCATTTTGTGATAAAAGAAAATGATGCTAACAGAGTCAGCAAGTCATGAGACAATTACAGGAGGGGGGGGGGGGGGGGGGGGGGATGAAACTGCGCTGAGGGTGTTTGTGAAACATGAGAGAGACCATAAATTACCGTACAGGTGGAGATCAGCATGTGGACCGCGCTTGAACATGAGCGAGAAGATACGGGAAGGAGAGGCAGAGCAAACCGGAGCGGGGTGATAAATGATTCGAGCGCTGCGCGGGGACGCTCTTGCCTCTTCATCTTACGCAGCTGACCTTGGGCTTATGAGCTGTAATAAAACGTGGCCAAGCACTCCTGAAATTGGTCCACTCGCTGTAATGCTCCGCAGCCTTCTGGTGCATTAGCATATGGCTTTTATAGAGTACAGTACGCCCAACACATACAAAAACTGCACCTCGGGGACTGTGAGGGAGATGATGAGGGTGATGATGGGGATGATGAAGACACGGAATACAGCCCAGGGGTCGATGGCGGTGACGGGAGGAGAGGTTGCCGGGGGGGGGACGAGGACAAAATGTAAGAGGAGCGGTTAAGTAGGAATGAGAGCAGAGCAGTGATTTCGGTGATGGCAGGAGTGGAGGTGATGATAGAGAAGAGGAGGATGAAGTGCTGTAATGGAGGAAGAGGAGATGATAAGGTGAGGGAACAACATGAGACCAGGGCACGGCGGACTGGAGAGAGGAGACAAGGAAGCGTAAAGGGGTGGTTGATTAGCAAATGATAAATGGCGGTGGTGGTGATGAAGACGGAGGGGAGGAAGAAAACGTAAAGCCCGGGTTAAGACAACTCCAGTGATTTTCTATGGCGGCCGTAACAATGTAGCTCGAGACATTTCCAGAGTCGTCTCAATGTTCATAAAGCTAACTGTGCTTTGCTGCTGTTCGCATCAGTCAGGAGGAAACTTGAAATGTCACTTCTCGGCACAGCGCGTTCTCTTCCTGCAGTGGAGGCAGCTGTGAGTGGGAAGATGAGGATGAAGAAGACCAAGAGAAAGATTATTCCATCACTTTTTTAACACCTCCAAAATTCTTTTCAGTGCCCATCATAATTGCCTTCTTCTCAACCCCCCCCCCCCCCCCCCCCCCCCCTCCAAAAAAGAACACCAACCTATTTTGGGGGCTAATAACAGCGGAACACAGCATGTCTCTCTCAGGGCCCGGCTGGTATTATCTTCAGCCATTATTATATTTCTCCGAGGTCTCGGCGCTCCTCTCCAGAGGCTCCTGGCCATGTAATGGAGCCGTGGAGCACCAATCCTGGCCCAACACAGATTAACTGCTCTGCGTGTTTGTTTGGGCAAATAATCAATTCATTTACGGCGTAGCACTGATTAAGTGAAAGATGGAGGGACGAGAAAAAGAAGGGATCAGGAACAAATACCTGAGAGGCAGCAATCGGGCACTGAGGCTTGAAATAGAGACTCCGGATGGAAAGTCTCACTTTGATGCAGTTTTAACATTTATATTGAATTAAAAGGAAATACGTACATATGAACAATGGGATGGAATGGATTTATTATTAGGTAGTGAAATCACATTTTTTAGCCTTGGTCACTTTGGTCCAGACCTTTTTATTTATTTATTTATTTTTACCCTGGCTGCATTTTCTGTAGCACCACCTTCATCGCAGACCTGTCGGTATGTTGTTTGTTCCATCCAGCGGTTTTTATGTTGTGGGGTGCAATGTAAATTGGCCTCAAGGGTCCACTAGTGGGGCTTTAGACGTTATAGTTTTGTCCATACAAGCTTTTATGACATTCTCACCAAAATACCATTTGGCTGGAAGTAACGCAGCCAAAGATTCAGCAGTAAACTGGAGGATTGGAGGACCTTTTGGCCATAAATATGTGTATATGTGTTGATGAACCGAAAGTCAAATACCAAACAATATAAACTGCTACGCAGGCTGTAACTTCAGAAAGGACTTTTCAGCACAAGCAGAGATTTCCAGCATAGTGACTGCCTTCGAGGTCTTGTATAATTCATCAATGCTGCACTGGTTGTGTATTGGAAGCACTGAAGTCATTCCACCATGCATGAATGTGCTCACATTGTTATCATTCTTATCATTAATATGCATTTCGCTGGGGTTTTTGTTGGGATTTAATGTCCCACAAGGCTGCCTAAATGTTGTTTCAGAAGCTGCTCCACTCTGGCAAAATTAGGTTTCAAGAGGAAACAATACTTGCTTTTTTGCTGTGTAAATGATCAGAAATGCAGGCATCAGCAGTGTCAATCCCAAAACATTGCTATCTGGCTTTCAAGACTTGATATGTACAATTAAAAGGTTCTGGTGTATAGACTACCGTAGCCTGTATGTATGGCTGTCGGGCTGCTGAGAATGAGAAGTTGTGTGCTTTTGGACAGTGGACATGAAAAAGACGATGTGTTGGAAAAGCAAAGCAAAAGCCCTGAAAGAGACATCAAAAGGCCTGCAAAAACAGCAAAGCAGACCAATCATGACGGAACAACATGAAAGGCAATTAAATTATAGATATATATATATATAAATAGAAATGGGGAAAACAACTGAAATTACATAAAAAAGTAATAATAATCATGTTTAACTTAGAGAAGCCTGTGAGAACAGATATTTTTCGAAGACCATTTTTATAACCCAACCGTATGAGCTGAGCTGAAAGATAACTGGAGCTTTTAGTTTGAAATTATGGATGGTTGGGGGATCTAAAGTACACAGTCATGGAGTAAAGTGAGTTGACAAGTCACAGACAGAAGAAAGTGCCATGTCATATTAAGAACTTGTAGGTGATTAGAGGAGTCTAAAAATGTTTTCTGAATCTAAAGGACAACCAGGGCAGAGAAGCTAAAACAGGGGTTGTATGTCGTCTCCGATTAGGCTCAGGAGTGTTGCTGCTGAACTCAGGACCAAGTGGAGAGCCAGGAGAACCCAAAAGCATTAATCTACATCTTCCATGTAGGGACGACACGCTTGGCCTGATTATCGACATGTTTCTCAGCTGGAAGAACGGGACTTAAACCCACGTGTTAACCAGTCGGCACCAACACCAGCAGGCTTAGGCAGGAACACATGTAGGCACAGTGAGGGAGAGACAGAGAGACACAGACAGGCAGAGATGTATGGCAGCACCAGCAGTAGCCATAGCAGCTATAATTAATTCAATGACGGACATATGACTGATAATAGTAGTTACAGCTGTAATAATAACTGAAATAAGATTAATAATAGCAGTAACAGCTTTCATAGCAACAGAACTATGACTAATAACTGTAACTGTAGCGATGAGAGCCAAGCGGGCCCATGACGGCAGCAGGACCACGATCCACAGGAACCTGCGAGACCAGAAAGCACAGAGAAACTCCGGGGGGAAGATATGAAGTTAGTAACATGCATTGGAGCGAGATGAATGTGTAAAGATGGAGAGGGAGAGGAGGAAAGCTCGGTGCGTCATGTGAAGCCCCCCCCCCCCAAAAGAAAAATCAAGAGTTCAAGACAGAGATGGAAAAAGAAAAACACCTTCTAAACAAGTTCTTGGTGGGTCGGAGCCACCTGCCTGGGGAGAGCATTCAAATTCAGAGTGAAGTGGGTGTGAAGTGTCAGATACTGTTTGACGAGTCTTCTGCCTGGCCTCATCTGCATATACTGTGACATTTATTTCAGTGGCCTTCCAACAAATATTCACATTTCCTGGCAAATTCATTTGCGTTCTCGGTTCCCATACACCATTAAACCCTTTCAACCAAACCCTTTTAGCTATGTTTTCCGACACTGACAGAAGTCCTCACCTTCACCACCCGCCCATTCGTCTTCGGTATATTACAAAGCTAACTGCTAGTATTCAAAGTGAAAAGTATTCCAACCTTGAGCACATACAGATCTGCTACAGTTGCCATTTTCTTTCACTCGCCTCGAGCATGAAAAGGAGCGATTAGTGGGTGTAACACCACGAATGCTTGCTGTGTTGCAGCTGTATTGTATTCAAATATGCTTACGTTGGCTTGTTGTTTCACATTTTGGAGACGCGGTGAAAACATGTGGCATTACTACCAAGTTACTGCCACGGAGGGCTCGCTGGTTAGCGGGCGCCCGCAGAGGATGGCGTTAACTTGTGGTACGTTGAGCTCAAATTGAGGTTAAAAAATGGTTTGAAGCTGATTGGGTTGAGCAGTCATTTTAAACTGTTTTGTGGTCAGTTGGAATTGAATAGGGTTGATAATTGGCGAAAAGACACAATAAATGGAAGATTCATGAATCGTGTCCATGGCCCATTTATCTCGTCATTTATCTGATACTGCTTTGAACTGATGGCCACATAGTTTACATTCACATTTTTAGTTGGAGGTTAGCGTTTTCTGCCAACGCTGGTGGTGCTATTCACACATATTAACCCTCAGCACAAGTAGGATGTGCACAGACGGAGACAAATAGTGGAGAGTTCATATTTATTGAACTTCAGATGCGTTTTTTGAGCATTTTTTTTGTGCTGTGTTGGGATCCCCGGTGACACAAATCATACAGGTAACATTTAAAGCCATTTACAGATGCAACGGTTATGTTTGACTACTATTCAGTGAAGCTTGAGAACCTATGCCATAGCAGTGAAGGGACTGTTTGGCAGAATACAACGATATTGCAGAGCAGTTTACAAAGTTCCTGATCTGAACATCTGCATACCCACCTACCCACCATATTTTTGTCCATCAGCGAGCGTTTGAGTGTAGTGACAGTTTTTTTAATTGCATTTTAGCATTAAAATAAATTTGCAATGAAGGGATATTTCAGAAATGTCCTTTTTGTCCCTCTCTTTCTCTACAGGCTCCTGTTGTAGAGGGCAAAATGATAATTAAGGTACAAAACGTACAAGAAATACATCAAATTACATGCTGCTGATTCTGAAGAATTCATTTCTGAAGGTACATTTCCCAAATGGTGTATGACTGACTATCAATTCAGACCTTATTGCTTAGTGAGAGAGAAGTTCTCCATCCCTGTGAGCAAGATTACTGTGGAAGACGATTCCGGCACTGAGGTGGATAAAAGGAAGGGATTTTTCTTTGTTATCAAGGACAGTCATGGTTACAATACTACATTTTAGAAAATAGCTTAGTTTTACATTGCATTAACAGCAGTGCTCATTTCAGATTCACCCATTGCATTGACTTAATTATCTTACATCCAACATATGAGCATATGAAATAGGAGACAGATGATGGAAACAGGTTTATCTTTTTTTTTTTTTTTTAGCACAAAAGGGGCCTCGTTTTTTTTTGTCTGTTGTTTGTGGCAGTTCAGTTTTCTTTCTAGATGACTAAACGTCCAGTCAGGAAGGATGCAAGCAAGAGGTTCTTGCCTGGCCCGAAAGCAGCGGTCACGCCCAGTGTTGAATTCCGGATTTGATCCACAACTATGCTACAAATAAGGTGAATTGTTAATTATATATTTTGTTTCTTCAATTCAGGCACATCTCAATCATCATCTCCATCCACACCACTATCCTCACCCAGTGGGGGGTGCCCTCTCTGTGTCAACTTGCTTTGCCCGGGTCCACTTTTGCAAGACGACACGAGGCGAGGGGCCAGGTAATAAACAAACAATAGGCCTCAAGCTTTTCTGCCAGAAAGCCTTTCTAACACGCGGTTAACGTTGGGAAACGGTCGCAATTTGGTTTGGTTCAGGCACCAAAACTACTTGGTTAGGTTCAGGAAAAGATCGTGGTTTGGGTTCAAATAATAAGTCCACGTTGACTTTTGGTTTTACACAGGACACGAGCCGCAGTCTCCTGGGTGAAAGTCCTGTCTTTCTGTCGGAAAGCCCTGGAGGCAAACCTCTCCCAGGTGCCCCGAGCAGGTCAGGTATACCTGAACGTGTCCCTGCTTCTGCGCACTGCACAGATTGCTGATAGGTTAATATGCAACGTCCCAAGTAACAGCCAAGGGAAGAAGTGTGAATCAATTTATTTTCATTGTGAATTAGAAAATGGTTGACAGGACACCCGGCACCCTATCGCGCGCCAGACTTGGCCCACGGGCCGCAAGTTGAGTATCACTGGTCTAGACACAACCAAGCAAATTAGAGTTCATCAGCCAGAGATGAAAGTTAATCATCAGCTGTCTTCATATAGATAGTTTAGATCATGTCTAAATAGTCTTTGTTGTCATGTCTCTGATTTATTTCATGTGCTTGAATTTTGATAAACTTGACATTGCGCTCACAAAAATCTGGACGAAGCATAAATGTGTCCTCTCAGATGTGGCCTGGCTACCATCCTGATATCATGATGATGTCTGAAACTAGTTTGCTGGCTTAGGTTTAAATGAAAACAGCTAAATGTACCTCTAGGAAGAAGGAAATATTACATATTATAATATATCTATGTTAGTCTGTTTGTTAGCAGAATTACTCACATTTGTTTGCAGAACTATTTGGCAAATCTCACTGTTCCAGTTTTGTTGATACGCACCTAAGATTACTTACTCAGCATTACGACTGGTCCCTATAATTGGGGTAGCGCATTTTCCCGATATCAGACAGAATTGTCAACTCGTTGCACTCCATTTCCACCTTCAGTCTGACATTGCCTCCACTCCAACTGATTTTCAGGGGGGAGGGGGATTCGATTCGATTCGATTTTCCAACGAGACCAACGTATCCGCCTGAATCTTGGCAATGCTTGGGCAACCGCTTGACAACGGCCTAAGTCACCCCATCGGCTCGATCGCTTTTCAACCGAGAAACCGGTGTTTTATGTCATGGGGACAGACCAGAAGCAGTCAACTCGGTGGAGTGGGTGGATTGAAATGTCTGGACCCAGACAAGTAGCGTATGGCGTACTGTACAAATAAATTACAATAGGTCCAAGAACAGAGCCCAGAGGTATCCCATAGGTCAGTGGGGCTAAGGAGGACATGTAAAGAACTCTTGTGTCCTATAAATAGAGGGTGAACAACGGAGGAACCGCACCAGTAAACCCGTGTCATGACTTTGACAGGCTACAGAATGACTTGTACCCTACATTAGCTCAATTTGAAATTGTTTTGTGTTTTTGCACCTATTGGTAAGTATGTGTTGTTTGGTACGTTTTCAAACCGAATACTTTATAATCTGACTTTTGGAACGCATGAAGAGTTTCTTGCCGGGTTCTGAAAATATACATTTTGAGTGTTTTGTGTTCGGTTTTTGAGCAGAAGAGATACAGTGTGTGTGTGTGTGTGTGTGTTGGTGTTTACACATTGGTTTGTGCGTGCTTGTGTTTGAGTGAGTAAGTGTTGTTTGTGATAAGTCCAGCTAAATGGGCAGGAGGCACACAGTCACACATGGCAGCCTGCCTTCCAGAGGAGGTGTGTGTTCGTCACACTTTCCTCTCCAGCAGCTTTTGCCAAAAGACACAGGATTTGTCACCAACACAAATAAGTCCTATTTAGTATTCTCTCTGAGAAACGGCAAAGACAGTTTATATACACTCTGTACACCTACCTGTCAGTGATACAGCCACACACAGCCAGAGAATGATTTTGTAAGCAGTTTTTTTTTGTTTGTTTGTTTGTTTTTTTGCACTGATCACTCAAGGATGAAAATACTGAATTGCAATAATTAATTGCAGTGCTGCAGTACTGAATTCTTTCTGGTGATAGATGGCTTTTTTTTGTGTGTGTGTACATTTACTTTTGGGTAAATGTATTGAAATAGACTTTATGGACTTTAATAATCTATTGCATTGTGGTTCCAAAACAGAGTAAGGACCAGGAAGTAAATGTCAAATCCAGGAATGTCAGCACCTGGTAAAGTTATTGCCAGCTCAGTGGTGTTCATCAACAACCTTATATTCCACCATATATGTTTGGGTTGCTTCTGCACCTTTAACTAACGCGCATCTTTACACCAGCAGAGGAAAGCTACGTAAAATGTCACCCTCTATATTAAAATATTTTGACACGAACACACGTTGTAAGCATGGGCGCCGAATTCAGGTTTTTTCCATTAATCCAGCAAACAGTGCAAGTATTCGCGTAGTAACTGAAAATGAAAAAGTGGGTGTAATTGTAAAGCATTTGCAAAAAATGTATTAGCAGGGTTCCCAAAGTTACGGCAGCTTCAGCAGGGAGATACACGGAGGATCTCCTTGTATAGTATTTCCCATCACCTTCTTTCTGGTTGCATCACACACTGAGCCATTTAAATGGACACACTCTGTACTTGTTTCTGAAAAACTGCCATCAGCCTGGGCTCAATTGCATGTTCGGCCTCTCTGGCTTTCACTTTGTCCCTTAGTGCCTTTATTCTCAGTTCTCTGTTTTCTCTCTCGCTCTCTCTCTCTGTGCTCTGTAAGTGTATCACGCTCAAATAGCAAACAGTGTGAGCCCTTTCACACAGCACAATTGTTTATTCTGACTTGGAACTTCCCTTGACCTCCCCAACAACTGTTAACAATTCATATAAGCCCCGCAGCCAAATCATTGCTTTTCAATGTCTGTGGCAGTTTGAAAAAGCCCAAAATTCATCAGACAGATTCATCGTGTTGTTTTCTTCTTTCTAAAATGGACCTACCTTAAAAGATAAATGTGCTTTATTACAATTTATTATTTTTAGATGATTTGGCCAGGGTCGCCAAATATAATTGGAACTTAAATGTGCCTTGATTCAAGGTCGAGGGAAGCAAATCTGAAAAATGAGCAGGCAGGCAAACAAAAACCAAGGACGCATGTTGAAAGAACACAGAAATTGATGCATTATATCTTTTTTTATTCTACTCTTCTTCCTTGTCAAAACCTACATTATGTCCTGCATTACCCACAATGCAACTTGACCGTCAACAGTTGGAGGCGTTGGAGATTCGGGTGTGTTATGCTACTTGCGGCCAACGTAGCCTTGAGCCGCTGGCCTCAAGCAGAGATGAGGACTACAGGGCTACAGGGTCCCGTAAACTCACTCCTTTCTAAACTCCACACAACCAGATTTTTCTTTTTCAAGCTTCAGCCCAAACCGACGCTGACTCAACATACATGACATAGTCATTTACCAGATGGACTCCCGCAGACCTGTGGTCAGACGGATGTGACGCCACAGCTCTGAGGCGGATAATAAATAGAAGTTAATCAGGGCAATCGCAAACTACAAACAAATGTATGAGAGCGACGCTACAGTTTGTGGTCTGGTTGTGTGATAATGTACTAAATAAAGTGATGAAATACATGAGAAAACGAGAGCACAGCATGCACATCCGCTCGGTCAAAGTTGAACAAAGCTTCTGGTGGAGAGAATCCTTGAATTTGTCCATGGCGGGGGGGGGGGCTTCTGTAGAAGTGACTGGGGCAAATATTTGTAGGACAGGAAAGTAACGCGCCTTCCTTCGGCAGGTGTTAACAAGGAGTGGTTTGGTGTTGTTGTGGGAATGAGAGGCTTATGTGCTGGAAGGTGAGGATCATGTGACTGGGGAATGTGGGATAACAACTGTGGAATTACCAGTGGATGGAGAGGTCACGCAGGATGTGAAAAGAGAATGAAAAATTGGCAGAAAATTGCGGAAATGACACAGTTTTTCTCTGGCAAATTATCTCAGGCGAGCTCACTTTTGACTTTCCTTCCAAGTAACGCGGATTGGACTGCCTGTGTTTCTTGCCCTGTCTGACACCTTGCAGCAATGCCGCCTTGTTCCCCCCGCATCCCATCACTTGGGTGAATAGAACGTTATCACAGCTGATGGAAATGATGTTCAAAACAAAAATGATATGTTGCTGTACTTTTTGCAATGATGATGATCAACATGATTGCTATTACAAAAAGGCTAGAGTTCATATTCTCAGAGTAGCCGTGATACGCTTAGTCACTAAAATGCCCAATTTGTATTTCTGTCCCTTTTTTCGCCTCTTATAACTAATTGCGCCTTCATCTCGTGCGCACTGCAATTAAATGAGTCAGAGGCTGAGGGTGGGAGATAATGGAAATTTATTCCACCCAGTAAATTGAGAATTACAAGAAAGTGTGCTGTGCTCAAACGTGACGAAATGGACATCGGCATTTTAGCAGTGAGCGCACAATCACTTGAAGGTTTGCATCTTGCGCTCTAGTGATCTACTGCTAATGCCTCAGCCCAGGCTGTCAACTTGGCCCTCTGTTTCAACCTGTTGGAACAGCAGAAGACTCTTCATCCGTCCTCGATTTGTTATTTTCTCTTTTTAAAACCTTAAAGTTGAAAGAGGCGACACACACGTACAGATATATATATATCCTGAAGCCACACAGCGATCACACTCACACATAAGCGCATGTGCGTACGTCTGAATGAATGCACATAGAATCAAAAAAAAACCAGATACACAAACAGGTTAGGGAATACATCATTTCGCACACAGAAACAAGCATGTCCAATCATGCAGATAGACTTAAACAAACTGGCTCACGGACATGCACACAGATGCAGGGATCCCTCAAATTAAGTCTCTGACTCGAGCACATAAACGCACACGGGAAATAGCGCACACTCAAACACATGGACACACGCACGCGTAAGCTCATTTCTCAGGGAATGACGACCGTGGAGGGTGTCACAGATGTCAGCAGTGACTGTCACGCCCCAGGGGATTCTGGGAATCGAGAGAGATGAATGAAAAAATGAAAACTTGGGGGAGTCTGCCTTATGCATAGGAGAGAGAGAGCGATGTGAGTACAAGCCAAAGAGAAGAAGGTGGAGATGAAGGCGAGGAAAGAACAATCAATTCTCTGACATCTCTAAATGTGCACTTGATGATGCATACCTAAACAGGCCAGGAACGGTCCGCAGGGAGAGGGGAGGGGAGTGGAAGAGGTGAATGAGAGAAAGGGGAAGGAGGGGGGTATATAAGGAAAAGTGAGAGACTAGATTAATGAAGAGAAATTGAGAGGGAAGGAGATAAAGGAGGAACAAAGTTGGAGAGTACTGTTAACGTCCATTTGGGCCTCAAACAGCAGTCGGCCCTCTGAGGAGTCCGCTCAAAGCGGGGCGGTCGGCCTTGCAGGCCGCCCTCGCGTCCGCAGAGAACGAGGGGGAGTGTAGGCGAGATTGGAGGGGAGAGGAGGTGAATACTGATGAGGAGGAGGTGAAGGAGCGGCCAGAGATCGTCCTATGGACCCGTGAGCGCTCTCAGCCTCACCACAGTTCATTTACCGCCAAGCCTTGCAAAACCTTCAGTTGCTCTGCATAAAGAGTGAGATAAGAAACTCCGCCTCAGCCTATTTTTTTTTTTCTTTTCTTAAGATTATCTTTAAGGCCTTTACTACTTTCTAGAAAGGAAAATAGGGTGCATATAGGGGGTAATGTAATATAATGAGTCATCGGAGTTGATTAAAAAGCGCACCTAGAAAAGGAGGACAAAAAAAAAAAGGAAAAACCAATACACAGTAGCTCCTTAAATGAGATTGCTACGTATCATCAACTTCTGAACTGTGGATACAGGGCCTTTCTTTCACAAGTACAACCTCAATTTTATAGAGAGATTAAGGCAGTAATAATGTACTTCTCTGAAATACTCAATGATATGTAAATCTGCTGATTGGGGAAACCATGGAAGTGGTTTGACCTCAATGAGTCCATTAGAAAGTAAGTGCAAGCATTGAGACTCCCCACCCACCCACACACACACACACACACAATCCTATTCCACCCCCGAGAAGGAAAATGAAACTTAATGTCGCACAATTACATCTTAAAACATCTCCCATGACCCTGAACAGGATAAGTGCGATGCTCTTAAGATCTTCAGAAGTATAAGACAAGAAACTCTTTACAAATGTGCCGTAAAGAGGAAAAAAAAAAAAGAACTGCAGACACTCCTAGTCCTGCTCTCGGAGATCGGCAGACAAAGGCGAGACCCGAAAACAGTGACAGTCCGCGAGACGTTAGAGGAGAGAGTGCCATAGCCTACAGGAGGTGATGTTTCACCGCCAGTCGCAGCACGAGACGATAATGGACGGAGATCTACATAAAGACCCTGAGGCGGCCGTCGAAAGGGGTTTTCCAGCCACAAACACGTAAAATCTACGAAACCTCATGATGACGACGACGACGGAATATTCATTTTCCCATTAAGTCTGTTTTAGTTATACATTTGTTGTCATATTTCACCTTCATATTTTTTTTTTTACAATTCTTAGGTCGACAAGTGCCTTTTTCTCTCTTGAGAGCAAAGGCAGAATATCTGTTCATGAGTTGTGCCACAGCTCTGGATCACGCGTAAAATGTGATCGTATGAGAAAGGATGAGAAAATATGCTCTTGCGTGAGGCACTGCAGCTCTATCAGTAACGGTCCTGTCATACTTTAATTGATTACGTGAAGGAGACCTATATAATTTGAATAGAGTTCAGATGTTTTGTTGTTTTTTTTTGTCTGAGGGAAACCCATTGGTAGTCGCAGTACGTCAAAACTGAACACAAGCTTTTTTAAGACTGTCATGTATGTTTCTCATAATGGATGAACTATTATTACAGATCGGCGGTGATTTAAAAGGCTCTCCTGTGGTTGATCAATCATATTATAAATGCACGGTGAAATGACACAAGAAACTGCCTCAGATCCATTATATCTGAGTTGGACGACATTGATTGGCTGCAAGCTGATATTTCATTAAATGCCAACATCAGGGTGTTAGAATGACTGCTACACAAACTGTGATCTCCTTTGCCTCTTTAATTGCCCGTCCTCAAATTCTCCTCTTATGGAAAAATCGCTCACCACCACCCCCCCACCCCCCCACCCCCTCCAAACACGTCCCGGCTGCCAGATTATAACGTTGTTTCTGACACTGGAAAAGATCAACTTTGCGTCTAATAAAAGCGCTGGTCTTCGTTAACAAGGTGTCTGAGGGATCCATTGTCCGTGGCAGAAGTGAATCATTTTACAAACACTGGCAGCCTCTCTCTCTCTAACTGAAACAATGCAATGTATCCCATTGGACCAGAGGGTTGAAAGTGTGATTGGACATTGGATTTTATTTGATTAGATAACAACGAAACAACGTGCGGGTGCATAAATCTCGGACTGTGACCTTGCAGGCGGTGCCTGAGGTTAGGTTGACATGTTGATCTTGTGTATTTTTTTCCTAATTGCACAATTGTTTTGCTATCTGTATCTGTGTGTACAACCGTGCACAATGAAGCCCTTCACCACTCTCTTTGCCCCTGTACAAGTTGAGCAGGTTTAGAGGACCCCGATAGTATTCTGTTTAAAAGCTGCAATATGCAACATTATTTACATTTCTGTGTCATTAACAATATGACAAAGTGTGTCTTCCATGTGTGAATACCACTTGTTCAGGGTTAAGGGCATGCACCATTTGCAAGGAGTGTTTCTTTTCTACTCCCCCTGCTCCCCACCACCAGCTTCTAGGCAGGATCCCTGTTCTGGGAGGACAAAGACCATCACCATATGGCAATGAAAGTAACCCTATAGCATGAAGAGCAAAAGAGCTGTATATTTATCAGGTTTTCATACACAATGGAGGTGTTTTCATTGTCTTTTCATTTTTTAAATCTGAGCAATAATGAGAGAAAGTAGTTTCAGCAAAGTATACATTTCAGCAAAGGCACACAAGACCTGTTAAAAAATATGCTGCGTTAATTTTCTATTTTAATTTTCAATACAAGGAAGAAAAAAAAAAAGCCTAAGCACTAACTCCTCCTGCTGGGATGCTGCAGAGCGTATACAAAGTGTCTGTTCGTGACATTTCACATCCATTTGCTGTGAGCAGCTTTTAAATTCTAAAAATGTAGAAGTCGCGGTGCGGTCTGGACTGATAGACGAGCTAATTTCACATAATGTTAACGTTATTAACGGTAAAATAGACCCGAGGTGGTTGTCGTCTCGCACTCATGCCTCATACAGACTTTCGATATCCTGTGAGACTTTTATAACTTTTAAAAGTTTACAACACAGCTCACGTCTGAATTGACTGTAAATGCCGCAACAGCACAAGGCTATATGCGCTAATACACACATACAACACGTCCTCAGGCTGTTCCACACCTCAGTGCCAAGCCGCATTGCTCCATCAGCACTGAGCGTTGCTGCGCATGTGCTTGCCCTTTCTGATCGGAACCACGCACACACACCGTGGTTATGTCTTGAGCCGTATCAATGCAGCACTCGCCACCTTGCGGTTACTGTGACAACCGGTCTCGCCCCTCTGTTTAAAGGATAATGAATAGTTATGAGTTCAACTTTTTTCATATAAAACATAATAAAAATGAAAAATGGTAAACAAATTATCACAATGAATTGCACCTCTACTCATAAATGCCCTGTTATGTCCGAATAAAGACGTTACGGAGTTACATACATGTTCTGGTTTCAAGGATTCAAGGTAGGATTGGTCCTTTATAGCCATCCATCTGTAAGCGTAAGGATTCAGTTATTAAGGTCTTGGAATGAAATTCTTGAAGCGCAAGCTTGCATTACAATTGTTATTTTATTACATTATTATCATTTGCTCTCTATTATATTAGTTACTATTCAAATTTCAACTGAGGGCGCAAAATATTAAACTGAGGGCGCGTGCTTTCGCTCCCTCGTAGAAGCGGGCCTGGGATTGATTGAGAACCTATGGTCATCAAAGAGAGAAGCAGCTTCTGAAAGTGTGGTTTCAGAAAAGCAAAGGCTCTCATGGGCTCACACAGAAGAAAAAAACCTATAATAATAACCTATAAGATCAGCTTGATGACCTGTGAGGCATGTAGAAGGACACGACGGTGTCCTCGTCCTCCAGAAGCCTCCAGGACGAGGCTGGGCAGGGTGAGCGGTTGTCAGCGTTCTGCCAGCACGTTGACAGAAAGCTCGGGCTTCTGTTCAACACTGTGAGCAGCTGAAACAGGTTCAAGTTGAACGTGAGAAGCCAGACTCTTCAGACATGCCCTTTGTTCCTACTTACCCTCAGGTTTATTCGGATCGGGGGAAGGCGGTCTGTTTTGGGTGAGAATTCATTTCTGCATGTTGAGTGGGGGCTCTTCTGCTGTGCACCCCCATGCGCAGTACATTAAACATATTCTAAACATATTTTACATCGTTGCTCTGCTTTCCTGTGCGGCGTTGTGGAATAGTTCCACTCCGAAGAAATTCGTCGACTTTTTTTTTTTTTACGTTTTTCTTTTTAATGCTCTACACTGAAATGAGAAAGTAGGATGAAGGACCTCAACTCTTTCCCCTGGCCGTCTTGGGTGGAAGGGAAAGCTGCGACTTCGCTGCATCGAGGCTTGCGCTCCGTGCCTGGGCTCCTGCCGGGTGCTCTGAAATATTCATGGTATAAATATTGCAAGGCTCCGCGTCTAATAAAAGCGCTGGTCTTTATTAACGAGGTGACTGAGGGATCCATTGATCAAGCTTTCTGTTTCATGTCATGAAGATTTTCTCCTCCGCCACTTCTCTCTTTGTCTTGCATTCTCACACTTTGTACAGCTCTCTCTCCCCCCCCACCCCCACCCCCCCACCCTGAGTGACTCTCTCTTTAATACACACATCTAGTGGCTCTCATACAAGCTTTCCCTCTGAAGATGTACTTGCTGCTTTACACGCCGCCTGTTTATTAGTGGATGACCCTCTCGCTTTGTCTGTCTCTCAATCTTTTCATGTCTCTCTCGCTGCGCCACGTTTTTCTCTCTCGGGCCGCTTCGGCGGCCTGTTTTTCAGCGGTCTGCCCAATTAGCCGGCCTGTCTGAGAGCGAGACGGAACTTTTTGAGGAGCACTTAACATCAGAGTTCAGCGACAAGTGAGAACGAGACGCGCTGGATGAGGATGAGGATGAGTCTGCTGCCCAGGGTGTCTGTGAGCTCGTGTTACTGCTGTAATGGTGAGCCAAAAGGAAGCCAATCTGTGACCTCTACTCAGTGAACATCACAGGCAAGACCTGTGAATCCCTCCCTTTCTTCTACCCAGTGCATGTCTTACTCTGAGCCTTTTTGAATGGTCCATATTCTACATAAATTATTTAGCACTATAAAGCGCCCTTATTTGTTTGACAGTGGGGGTTTTCCCCATGTGTGATACTGCCTTGTATCATTTAGCAGTGTTTGTCAATGCTCCGGCAATTCACGCAACTACTGCAAAAACCACCATTATAAAGGCAGCTACGCAAGGGACTCAAGTAAAGTCGAGCACCTGATAGCATACGTGTTAGCGTTAATAGAGGTCTAATAATCACCATTTTTAGGAGGCAGCAGAGGACTATTTGCAGAGATTATCTAATTATTGCTGCCTATTATTGTCAGTCACAAACAGTGATATCCACGGCAGGGCAGTTGTGTTGTAAGGTGAGATACATTATTAAAGCACAGAAGAAAGGCCAAACCAGTAGTGGAAAGTAAGTAATGTACTTAACTACCATTTTGAAGTACTTTACTTAAGTACTTCCATTTTCCGCTGCTTTATACTTCTGCGTCACTACACTTATCTGACAGCTATAGTTACTTTTCAGATTAAGATTTCACATTAAAAACAAACACAGAGCACAGAACAGTGTCTAGTTGGGGCCCTTTTGTCTCTTTTCCTGTCTATGAGTGGTTAGCAGTTCCATCAAAGAGTGATTTCCCCTCTAAACCTCTCAGGTGGTTTCATTTAAAACTGTTTCACAAAGATTAGAGAAAAAGTCCAAAATATGAAACGTGAAACTTTGTTTTTCTTCTCTCCAACCACGTTAATCTTCTCACGACCCCCCCCCCCCGGGAGGAGTCCGACCCCTCGGTTTGGGAAACTACCCAACTGCATGTAAGGTAGTTAAAACTAGATCCACCGTGTCCAGCTACAGCAGTAAAATGCTACTACTACACACTGTTGTATTAGTGTTAACAATCCAACAATATAAATCCATCTCATTTTTCTGTAGAACGAGTGCTTTTACTTTTGATACTTTAAATACATTTTCCTGAAAATACTTACATACTGTACTTTTACTTCAGTGGAACTGTGAATGAGGGACTTTTACTTGTAAAGTAAGTAAAACAACTGCAGTTTACATCAGAAAAGGCATACTTTTGGTTCCCCAACGCTTTGATCTGATCCCGGGCTGCCATCATGAATCATGAATGAATACTCAAGCCTTCATGAAATGTATATGAACCCACCTGATGGCAAGCAAATTTCTTTTCAGACTATATAACAATGTTGTCTTTTTGAGACGGTCACTGTTTCAGATTAGGCAATCATACAGTCATAAATTACTCCTGTGATTAGTCGAGAGACATGGACCTGTCCATCTATCTAACTATCATCTTTCTGTACTGTATTAGGTACATATTGATTGGGAAGGAGGTTCCGGGGAATGACTCATCTGTTTCGCCACGTTAGCAGTGACCGAACAGCCTGTGCTCCTGTCGGTCGGCGTCACAGAACGCGTCGCATCGCGCCCAGCGCTGCCGCCGGTGTCCAGATGGACGCCCATATTGCCATCTTTCTTCGCGTGACAAACTTTTATGGATTCCTGAGTGACTGAGATGTTCAAGTCTCCTCTGATGACGCAGAGTACGACTGTCCTGGATCAGGGCTGTTCACCCACTTCATTACTTCACTTAGCCCCCTCTCTTCCTCTTCCTCCCTCCCATCCTGCCCCATCATCATCGTCCTAACAGATTGCGTGTCTCAGACGTTTTTTGGTCGTCCCACAGAAGTCTGTCAGTGACAAATTACCCTCATCAAGGATTACCCGAAGTATTCATTATGAGCTTCCTCCCAGTTTTAAGTGTCCGTCTGTCATATTGTGGCAAATGAGAAGGGAAGTGAAGGGGGAGGGGGGGGGGCTTAGGGTCATTACACCAATACTCACCCACACCATACATATAAACCAACTCCAGGTATACTTTCAAATTAAGAACATCGTTTTTCTTACCATGTTTTAACATTTTACTTTTTTACTTTTGCAAACCCAGTTTTAGTGTTACAAAAAGTGATGTTTGAAGTTCCCGATACTACCTAAAAGAATGTATTTGGTTTGCAAAAGTATATTTGGCCAACAAAAACTTTTCAAGTTTTAATTTAAAAAAAATCAAAAGCCTGTATTTTATTTTAGCATGTTGCCAATACAGCCGTACTGGAACAGTGTTATTTGCTGCGTCCAATTCATTAGTCTCAGGTGATGTCTCCAATTGGAGCTCAGGTTGTGCTTGCTCAAACAAGCTGCGAATGTCCTGGCTTGGTTTCAGTCTTTGGAGGCTTCTTGAGTTAGATGGCACAAACTAAAATGACAACAAGAGAGCTGTTTTCGATGGGAAAGCAAGTCATTTTGAGAATATGTTTAAAAAGTCCAATTAAAGACTTTGTAGAGCAGTTAGACTTAAAAAAAAAATCAATCATGTTGAATGTCGTGGAAATGAAATAACTGCTGGAAGTGCAATCAGCGATGTCCAGGAATCCAAGGAAGATGGCAGCAATTGATGAGAGAAAAACACATTGCAGCTGTGAATGAAAAAAAATAGAATCAGCCAAATAATTTAGCAGACAATCTCCAGAAGGGTGAAGCAGTCATAATTCACCACTCAAAGAGGATTAATACAGAGAGAAGCACGAAGACGCACCACGGGACGCGAGCCTTTCGTCGGCGGCAAGAACAGAGCCAAACAGAACAGGAGAAACAGCAGAGCACGTCTCCTCACCTGTGCGAAGCGTCCGGGAGGCAGCGTCATGACGGCAGCATGCATGGCTGCCCCTGGAGCCGGCTCGGTGGATTCCACTGATGTTACTGATGATGGCAGCCAAATGAACTCTGAAGCATACAGAAAGACCTTGTCGGCGCTGTCACATGTAATTAAGTAAGAGTCCTTTGGGGAGAAAAAGGTGGGAAATGTGGAAAAAAGTCAACTTGATAATTTCAAGATCCCTGCAGTCAGTGACTGTGTTGCTATGGAGACTCCTTTTCTACAAATAATCAGTGGGCAAAGTCAATTTGATAATTCAAAGATCCGTTCAGTCAGTGGCTGTGTTGCTATGGAGACTCTTTTTCTACAAATAAGACAATAAAGGCCTCATAATAAGCTAGCATTAGGAGAGACATTCAATTTAACGTGTGATGAATTGTGTGACCCCTCTGTAATCTGTCCATTTACATTACATTTCTTCCACTAGCGGCCGTTTTCCCAGTGGTGTGTATTTCCCGGGTAACCGTCTTTGGTTAGGCTGAGTGGCTCTGACTAGGCAGCAGGTGGCTCAGCGTCTTCCGTTTTAGTCACTGTGGAAGTAGTTTGATAAAAGCATTAAAAGGACAGCAGCACGCCGATAATAGTGCCCAACTCAGGTCTGTCTTCTTCAGAGGTTTTGCCCATGGAGGAGCGCTGGATTCAGTATGCAGTCGCATGTCTTGTCACTGATTATAGAACCGGAACACGTAAACATCAGTTTTATCGGTCCTGATCTTTTTATGCGCTCACTGGGGCTGCAAGCTTGGTGACGTAGTGACTACTCACAGGGCTAGTCGGTGAAATGCTGTAGTAATGCTAACCATTACATCGCTGCGGGGCTGGGTGGCTCGGGGGCTGGGTCTCCACTGACCCCTGAGAAAAACAGGTTGAACTAAGATTAAGGTTAGGTTTTTATGTTTGACCACAATAAGTCAAACCTAAAACTGCCTCTTAGCTGCGTCTGAGGAGTCTCTGCATTGCTGCACTGGCGTCGTTGCCGTATGCGTCTAAACTTTGCTCTTGCATATTTTAAAGGCCCAAGAAAAAGCTTCTGACTGTGAGTGATGAAATCCTACGTGCGCACACTGTTTCTGCTGCAGTTTGGGTTATATCACAAAAGAGATCCCCCGTGTTTCTCAGTGCCCTTCTGTATGGTTCAAAGTGGGTGGTGGTGGTGGTGGGGGGCGGTTATTTGTTTTTTTATCAGGAACTATGAATGGGGAGACAGACAGAGAGTGAGAGGCTGACAGGCAGAGAGAGAGAGAGAGAGAGAGAACAATATGTGCATTTGTGGGTGCTCATCGTGTTTCCAGAAACCTTGATAAAGTGCGAGGCTTGGCGTTCTGATACGGCCGTTAATTAGCTCTCTCTCCCTTGTGGGGTCTGCCTGATTGAGCGACTAATGGTTTGCTTTAAAGTGCTGAATGAACAAATGTGTGTGTGCGTCTATCAAATGGCTGTGTGTGTGTTTCAAAGTGCTTTGTTTGTTTTTGGTATGGCTAATTTCCTAATGTGTGTGTGTGTGTGTGTGTGTGCTGCGGAGGGTGTCTGTCTGCATCCGTTTGTGTGTGTGTGTGTGTGTGTGTGTGAGCGTGGAGTCAGTGCCGTGCCTGTGTCAGCATTTCCAGACACTTGACTGAGGTTGTTTCTCGGAGGTTATGATGGCAGGGGATTGGCGCAGTACACCTTGAGTGGAATAATCCTATGTTTTCTTTTAATTGCTTGGAATTGGATTAGTTGTGAACTTTCAAGGGGGGGGGGCACGTCCTCAGTGATAGTCAGTTAAAACAAATATTTTTTCTGTGCATCTCTGCTTGTGTCTGAAACAACAATGGCGGACTACCGGTGGCGTTCGGTTAGCGGCGCGAGGTCTAATTATAAGTTACAACTTAACTTAGCATTGCTGCACCACTAAAAAATAGCTGTAAAATAAGAATAAATAAATAACTAATAAGCTACTTATTGTTTGTGTTTTTAAGCTACTGCCGCCAAAGGGAAACAAGCTCACTAAGCACGCTCAGAATGTTCTTCTCTGGTATTTGACATATGGTTGACGGAGACGTCATCGCCACCTACTGGCCCAGCACGCTTGTCGGAGCGTTTGGAATTGTTTTTTGCGTTCTCGTGTGGACGGAGATCATTTGCAAAAGGAAGGTTGTCTGGACAGGATTCGTTTTTCAACAGAGGGGGGAAATATCAGTTTACCCAGTATAATACCCATGAATGTGTTGACAAGACCTTAGATTCTTTGGGCTTCTAAATCTGTGCCACTGGTGGTGCTGACGCCGTCATTTTTGTCGCACCGACCCATGTTTGATCCGCTTTAAAGAATGCCCTGCATGTGTTCGCACTGATCTTCCCTTCGGACATCTTGGGGAAAAAAAAGAAAGTGGGCGCACACCTCTTTGCTTTCATACAGCAAGTTTGCAAGTTTGCTGCAGTGAAATCATCTGCAGTATAACCGGCCGTCCTCCTGATGCACTCTGAGCAGCTTCAAAGATGTCAAGACATATTAACTTTAGTGAAGTCCCCAAACACCAATACTTCTGAATTAATCAAATAATCCTCAGTGTCATCTCAAAGGGATTATTGAAGGGATTTATCTTATGTTAATGACCAGAATGTTGCTTTGCCTGTAGTATGTGCAGCAGCAGGATTACTGTGCACATGTGGATTATTCCCATACATGAGAGATCACGTCGTAAAAATGAAATGGTTTCAAGTTTCTAAAGCAATTTTACATGTTAACAGAATTTGCCACAAACTATAATATTCATAATTTCGTTTGTGGGCGGCCCCCCCTCTGCTTGGTTTGTTACTCTCTTCTCTGTCTCCGGGGCTGCAGACCCGCTGGAGGTTAATCAGCGGCACGGGTCACACCTGGGCCCGGTGTGGCCTATATAAGCCGGAGCAGCAGCCAGTCCTGGGCAGATCTCCTCCACCCCACACACCTCTGCACTGTGGCTTTTGTTGACTTCCCTTTGGCTATCCAACACAACGTCCATGCAGTACATTTTCACTTATCTACTCCCTAAACTACTGGCTTTGCAGATTCCTCCCACCTGTTTGTTTTGTTTTGTTGTACTTTGTTGTGTACAAAATCACCCTAAATCAAGGTCCACTTACTGGGTTTTTTTTTTTTTGTTTTTGGAGCTTTCAGCTGCATCTCTTCTGTCTTCGTCAGTGAATGGCACTGGTTCGGGTGTCACCATGTGACCTAAGTGCGGAACACTGACAATGTAATAGCATGTGGTTGTATATTGAAGGGTTACTTTGGACATGTTGTTTATTCATTACCCCATGTTTAGCGTATAGGTGAAACATGAAGCATTCATTTTAATGACACAACAAGCCCATCATATGATGCCACAGTACCAGCAAGAGGATGGAACAAGGTCTAGGAAATCCAGGTTTTTAAGGCTTATTGGACATCAAAACACTGCATAGAGGTTTATAACACTATGAGGCAGGATTAACAACTCTAGAAAGTTTCCACGGCGGCGTGTTCCTTACATCTAATCAGCTAGGAACGCGTGCTCAAGTCACTGTGGCTGTTTCCCTAATTGCAAATGAGATCTTCAGAAACGACTAAAAGCATCATTACGCGGAAACAAGAATTCCAGTGGTTCAAATCACAAAGGGACATCTTCTGGCTTTCAAACGCGGAGTTCTCTATAGTAATATATATATATATATTATATAATAATATTATATTTCGATTACTTTGGTTTTCTCCACAGACAGGCCGGCCTGCTTGGTCTCTCCTCCCATTAAACTGTCCCCTGACTTTAAAGGGGATGACAGGAGCTGATGTGATTGGACATTATTGAAGCCCCGCTCTGAATTCCTCCTCTTAGTAATGTATTCATCCTCTTCTCCGCATTGTTGTGCCAGTCTCCCTGCTCTCCAAAAATCCGTTTTTTGCCTCACTCACATGCACTAGCAATCGCTGCCATGCTGAATTTGAGGAAACTGGATGCCTCCTTGCCTACGTTGCTCCTCTCCAGCTCTTTCAGTCACAGAGAGCAAGGAGAGAGCAAGGCTCCACACGTAACTCTTAACCTGCCGCACAATCTGCCTTTCTCTCTCAAACTCCCTCACTTAACCTCTCACTTTTCCTCTTTTAACCTGTCTCACTTAACACCTCTATCAGCCTCTGTTCTCGCTGAAACCAATGCTACCTCTGTGTCTCTCTCTCTCTTTCGACCTTCTCTACTTCTTTCTTTCCTTTCTTCCACCTCGTCACATAATCGTTGAAACAGAGAGAGGCCTTGCCGGAGTCGACGCCGCGGCAGCAGGACCGGGCATTTGGTTTCTGTCCTCTGGGCTTTTCAGTCTGTCTCATCCTATGTGTTTCTCCGTCTCTATCTGGGCTTAAAAAAAAAAAAAAAAAAAAAAAATTTAAAACAGCTTTTGTTCTGTCAACTGGAAAGAGGCGTTTGGTCCTCATCACCCTGTTCTCTCCTCACGTACACCGGCATCATTGTCTGTCTCCCTTGCCTTATGTCTGTTTCACCTTCCCAGCATCCTCTCTCCATCAAACGCATGACTGTTCTCTCTTTACCTCTGGGTTCATCTGTTTCATTCAATTATTTCCTGACTGTTTTCATCGCCTCTTCCTTAGTAGTCCTTTCCTGTTCCTGCCATCTGTGGCCTCACTCTCCTCTTACTCCTTTTGGTCCACTGTGTCTATTCACATCTGTTCCATTTAGTGAGTTTGACTGCATGTGCAGTGCTGTGGTTTGCCGGTGGAAATTGTTAGAGAAAGGCGTGCAGGTTTGGCAGTCAGAGGGACGCTCAATGTTAAAGTCAACCAGCTAACAATTGGGCATACTGTTCAGCCTGTGACGTCAAAAATTAGTTTGCAACAACTCACATTCTCATTCATCAACATTCATAATTTCTCTTGAGCGAATCTCTAATTTTTGCTGGTTTCTTCAGTCTTCTGTGGTAGTCAGAATATTGGTCAGCCAAAACAAGCAATTTGAATATGTCATCTTGGGCTCTGGAAATGTTGCTTATTCGTGTTACATCAAGAGTTCAATGACAGTAAATATTAAACTACAGTCAGCAAGCCATTAGCTTAGCTTAGCATGAAAACTGGAAACAGCTAGCCTGGTTCTGTCCAAAGGTGACAAAATCTGCCTACCAGCAACTCCTGAAGCTCATAAATTAACACGTTATGTCTTGTTTGTTTGTCTTCTCCTCTTACACTCAGGAAGAAAGTGAAGGGGGGGCATGTGTTTTGATATATATTGTCAATCTATCAAGGAGGATGCACCAACAAAATGCAAGACCCCAAATGACAGAAAATGCCACATGGACATATTATCAATAGGACACAGCAAACATGTTTTAAATATGCAGAATAAGCATTCATTAGGAGTCATGTCATCTGTCCACTTGATGACTGTAATTTTCATACGCACACTCCTACGTGCTCTGCTTTGGTCTCCGCCGACTATTTGCAACAGCTAGTTGCTAACGCTGCTGTGTCTGGAAGCAGGTTGCAGAGAGCCGTGAGCCTGAGCTAAAGCAGCGTGGCTGTAAAACCAAAAGAACGAACTGAAAGATGCTGCATAGAAGGGAACTGCAGAGTTGGATGTGGGTTTATCAATACGAGAAACAACCTTCACATTATGCTGTTTTGTTTTGTTTTTTGTTTTAATCCATTGTTTATATCGATTAGTGCCGCTTTAGCCAGTTGTTTTATTTGCTTAAATCTGACAGCAAATGCGTCTCCAGTATCAAATTCCTGTGTGCTGTCGGAGTGTAAATGTATTTTGTGGAAGACACGGTTGCAACAGGACCCATAAATTGTTAATAATGTCGTTTTTTTGTGGCCAAGACGCAGGCTTAACACCACCAAAGGAGACATAAAGCCATTTTCGAAGTCAGGAAATTGTAATTGAGATTCTTAAAATGTTCAAACTAACTTCCGCCACTCCCTCCCTCCTAGTCCCTCTCTCTTTTTCTGGGATAAGTCTATGTGGGGCATACACAAACATCTCTCATCTTTCTCACTCAATTTGTTTCTCTCCCCTCTCTAATTTACCCCCTTCCTTCCTCTCTTTCTCTTCCCCTCTCTTTCTCTCTGTCTCTGCAGGGGGTAGTTACTGTGATGCAGCTCCTCTGTAGCCACATCACAAGATGAAGCAACACCCAGTGTGGTTTTACACCAGGGAGAGGGGTACGTGTGTGTGTGTGTGTGTGGGGCGGAGTGTGAAAGGTTTTTTTCTGTTCAAATCAGAGGGTCTGTGAGTCCTCAGATGTGGGAATGGACAAGAAGATTGTGTCTCTTCACATGTGCATACATACTGTATAAAGGGATTGTGTGTTGGCCAAACATGTGTGTGTGTGTGTGTCTGTGTATTCGTAATTGAAGAAAAAATAAAATAAAATCCTTTCTTGTGACTGCTCGAGTGTGAAGAATGTGGGGTGTCTGTGTGTGTGCGAGCGCGCGTGTCATTTCATTGGTCTACCACTTTTCAAACTGTGACACTGCGGAAGCGTGACACTGAATGTGCGACAGAGACAGAGAGGGTGAGAGAAACAGAAAGAAAGACACGAGAAAGAGAGGAGGAGGAGAGAGAGAGAGAGAGAGAGAGAGAGTGCTGACATGTTAGTTGGACAGGTGCCATTTCCCTTTTTCAGGAGGTCGTTTGGAAGCTCATCTGCTAAATGGACGCCTCGATTCTTCAGCTCCAGCCGTCTCGGAATTATTATTATTGTCACGGCTAAAGCTCGGGCATAATAGCTTGTAGCCTCTGCTGCTAAATGACTTAACACAGGAGAGAACATTTCCTGGTGTGACCCCCCCCCCCACCAACACCTCCTATTGTCAGACCATGTCCATACTAAGCCAAATCTGAAAGTGCTGTTCATGTGCAGAAACACGTGTTCACGCTAGAGTTTTTAGAGTCCATACCGAACTCTGAACGTGTCTTCTTTGTCCTGTTTTGGTTGGCAAACATCAAAATTGTGCATCACACTGGATTTTGCTCCCCATTCATTTCTACCGGGAATGGAATGAGACGTGTTGGTTTCCAGTTTGAATTGACCACGGCTTGTTAGTTTCATCTTGTTGAACTTTGATAAGCAATATCATGAATAACGATTGTTTGAGAAGAAGCGCTAGCCATACTAGCTACCACAGTTTACGCTTGCAACCCCGCCCATTTTATTTCCTGTCCAGTCTGCTTTCCGTCTCTGCACGTGAGTCCATTTAGTCTGACCAAGTCATCCCTCCTCTGAGTGTCTGCTGGTCTGATCCGCTCTAGCTGCTCTCTGTAATCACCTTCTGCTGTGTCCTTGCATTTTCCTTTTTGCCGGAACACTCTGCGTCGGCGGTGACCTCATTACAATTAACAAGGGGGGCTACGTTTCTTCGCACAGGTCTGAATGCAGCCTGAGCGTGGACGGAGAGCCAAAACGGGGAGGAAGGATGCGCTGTCAAATGTCTCCGTCTGAACCCGCACGCATTCTTAAGTCTCCCAGTGAGGGGCCAATCAAACGAGGCCTGACCAGACGAGCCAAGATCTAATGTGTGGCTGAAGTGAAGGATTCTGGTGAGAGAGCCAGCATTTGCTTTGAGACTGTTCTGACCAGCCCTCACACCACAGGAGGCACACTCACTAGCTCCTCCTCTGTACCCCCACACACACTCTCACACACACTCTGCCACATAGCCATGCACACATCTCCTTTTCACAAACACACAGATCCACTTCAAACACATGCAGCCTTACTAATGTACCTCTCAGATCTAGACTCCCCTTCCCCTGTGTCGCCACCCCTGGCGATGCCCAGTCTTGTTATCTCTCCATGTACCTCACCCTGTCTTCTCCCTCCTCCTCCTCCTCCTCCCTTTTCCAGTGCCCCCCCCCCCCCCCGAGACTGGGGCTCTCGTTTGATGGCACAGCGTGGGACCAACCGCACTGGAGCACCGGGGCTCATACCAATGAAGCCGGCCTATCTAGGCCACAGTAAGCACACACTCTCATCAAGTGCTCCCTAATTAGAATTCACTGATACTGAAGGTTTCCAGGCGAGGGGGGAGAGGAGCTCGAAGGAAAGCCTTCTATAGATAGAACGAGAAGAATGTCTAATTACAGTCTCATTCTTCTCCAAGTCTGATTGCGTTGCATCCTCCTCTCCCCCTCATTCTCTCCAATTATGAAACCCCGCGTTGGCCTTTCTTTGGTCCACGTGGGCAGGGGGGTTTTATCTTGCGAGCACTGAGGTGTGAGGAGACTGACAACAACACTGGTGGAGGATGTTCGGGGCCATATATGCGTGGGCATGTTTGTGTGTGAGTCTGATTGTCCGTGAGAGAATGAGACAGAGGGAATAAATGAGAGGGGCTGCTCGCGTGTTGCGATTGTCATTTGAGAGAGTTAGCGGCTGTGAAATATCAGTATCCAAGCTACTTGCAACTGTAGCTACCAGGTCCCACAACTCGCCGAGCTTACTGAGCTCAGTGCCCTGTCAGTTTGGATCAAATTATTCAGACAAGTGGAGGGAGAAATATTTTGGAATATAAATAAACTTTTGGTTGGTGGAAACCACCCCAGTGGTGCATAAAGTAGCCCAAATTATCACAACCCACCTAATTAAATTGGCCAGCTGATTTCATCGCTAAATCGAGCTGCACATGCAATGCAACAAAATAACAAAGGCGCTTCATGTTCTCAATCGCTTTGACACTCGGCCGTTCACTGTGTCGTTTGCTTGCAGCTGACGAAAGTAGTAGCCACTCTTACTATTAGCGTCCTGTCAAATGATTGCAATCGAGTTGCTCCGCCCACTGATGAACATCCGGATTGTGGTCAATTGATTGGGAAGACGTGAACACCTTGACAAGTGAGGCACGACAGTCCACAAGCAGGGCAGTCAGGTTGATTCATTTCAAATAATATAATTATAATAATTTCCTGGATCATTCGATTATTTCTGTTTTCACAAACAATAATGACATTTCCCTCATTTTCACATTCAGTAGATTAATGGATGTAAATGGAGGTTATTGAGTTTAATCAGGGAGACTACATTCAGTTCTTGCTCCTCCGCGCCTTCATCCAACTGCTCCCCGGAGCCATGCCTCCCCCCTGTTATTACAAAGTTCAAGTGGCGACTCTCTCCTCGATCACGACATCCAGTCAGGTGAGCCCAAAATGAGTTACCCTTTACCTCGTCCTCAGGGGGCAATCACTAGAGAGCACTGGCCAATTAGCTGCACCGGTGGCATGGTTGTGTCACGGTAATGTCACACTAATGCCAACACTCAGCAGGCGCAATGTGTAATGATTCTACACTAAACATTGCATTTGTGTTGTATCATCAACGCTTCATGCCACAGGTAACTTAAAGCAATGGCACTCTTACAGTGAGCCGCCGCGTGACCCCGCAGCATAATTCATTCAATCAAAATTCAAAACTTCCGTTCTTTTCCGAAGGTGTTGCGTCAAGGCTATACTGTTAAATCTGCCGCTTGTTAAATCACCTCCACATTGCCACGAAGTGACATGAACTGCAGCCTTTCATGGTCCCCAGAGGATTCGTCTAATGACCGATTTTTCCTTTGACGTCGCCATGAGATTGACTGAAATTCCTCAGAAACTACTGGATGGATGACATTTGGCACGCAGATTCACATGGATGAACTGTAATTAACTTTGGTGAGCCTTTGACATTCTCACTCTTACGTCCTCCAGGCACCTACTGAACCTCTTTTATATCCCTGGAGCTTAAATCAAATCTGGTGAGATTGTATTCAGTATGCATGTACCTAAAAGCATGAAACAGCTGACCAGCTGATCTAATATTTACACTTCCACTCCGTTCACTTAAAAAAAACTTTTTTTTTTACTGATTTTTTGTCCTTTTTAGCATTCTCATAATGCTGTTTTATCTCATTAATTACTGTTCTCATGTATCTATTTTCAATGCTGTTTGCACTACTTGTGCTCCTCTCCTTTTCGTTTCATTTGAATCATTTTCTATTCCTTGTATACTTTGCTATTTTTATTTGAACATTTATTTTAACACGCATTTCACTTGAACTTGAACTAACTACTGAAGTGTGACCTGGAAATGCATTTCTTACAGAAATAGAAGTGGATCAGCTTTTGGTTCAGCCTCCTGCAGGTGTTTCTTCCAATCCCTTTTCATGCTAACATTGTGGCGCACGGATCACCTCTGAGGCTAAATTTGGTTAGAATGTGGAGTGCGGAGTGCAACATCCATAAATACTGAAAGAATATGGGGGTGATTTAACAAGTGGCTTGATCAGGCATTCATGCATTCATCCCCGTGGTCAGACTGAAGCCGGCTATTCAACAGGTGAACAGCGAGTGCCAACAGTAGCCCTGATGCTGAATCAAAACATCTTGGAAACTCAACTAAGCGTCATAATACCATCGCTAGTGCAAAGATTATAACAGCTTTGAGCTTTGGTGCTGGTTGGCGGGAAATGCATTCTGGGATACCAAGCCCAACACAAGTCAGCTCCCAGAAGGATCCTCGACAAAACGGGCGGAGAAGTGAACACATCCGGTCATCTGGACGAGACGCAGACTTTGAATTGGAGCAGCGCCCGGGCTGCGACTGACGACGTTACACAAGTGCAGACTAGCGCTGCGACTGCGATTGCTGACTTTAACATTTAGCCCAAAGCGGCCTCAAAGAGCGGCTTGCACGGCTGTAGACTCGTAATGATATTTGGTTTGTTATTTGTGTCACATTTGACACTAAAAAATGTTCCATTCCACATCCTTACATACTGAGATACAGCTGTCGTTTTGGGAAAGCCTTGCTCATGTTCACACATTTAGCAGCGAACTAAGATCATAGGAATAACATTTATATGAATTATTTTTAAGTGTGTCTTTGTGCTATAAATTCAGCAGCTCTTATCTGCATAAGGAGCTTTATTTCTTTAGTAATCATTCTATTAATACGTGATTACTCTGTATCCCCCGGAGTTTTCATTGTAAAAAGGCTGATAGTCTTTTAATTAGACCTAAAGGGGATTGGAGCAGTGCTTTTACATATTCCACTAGTGCAATGAATTATACAACACTGCTGTATGGACTCATACGCCTCACATTACGTAACCACGTGCCAATTATTCAGGTCTTTAACTGAGCTGTGAATTCACAGCCTTGGCTTTCTCACATAATATCAGGGGCAAAAAGAAAAAGCAAAACAGCGTACATCTGTCCACAGTGAGAATAAAGAAGTGCTCTCCACTTGACAGGCTCATCACACGCCACTATGGTCGATAGCAGCGGACCCGGGTCCCTGTAAAACCAGCAGGTCATCTGCAGTAGAAGGCTTTCTGTCAACCCATTCAATTCTGGCCCCATGTTTATTTTATTTTAATCTATAGGTATATCCTTTCTGTTGCTACCACTGTTGCCGCCCTGACAGGCTTTGGCATAGACGATGCTGGAGCAATGCGGTTGTCCTGGTAACAAACCCTAATGACAAGATTTGATGTGATCCTCAGATTTAGAACAAAGCTGCAGTCTGCTGCTGGGCATTGTGAGACAGTGGGAAGACAAGGCCTGGTTTTGTGTGTGTGTGTAGTGTAGTGTACTGTACTGTGTAAATGTTGTACCTTTTTCATCATGAAGACCAAATGCACTCACAAGAACACAAGAAGTGTCCTAGAACCAAGGATACACTGTGCTGCTGCTCCTTAGTCCTAACGTTGGTTTAGTTTTAAGACATGGGTTTTGGGTTAAGGCGACATGTAACAAAACACATATATAGAAATAGTTTAAATTCAGGTTTCTACATCGCACTTTTATGAGGTGCAAATTGAACCAGGATTGGCTTCCAAACTATTCGTGACGTCACATTTTTTTCTTTTTCAGTGAGCACAGAGAAATGTTCCACTCTCTGAAGGTGAGTGTGAAATCTTCCTTCTAGTGTCAAACTCTGCACATACATCATTCTGCACAGTGAAGCTCAAACATCCGGCTGTACGAGCAAGAAGAAAAACCATGTTTTTGAGTGGAGGGACTTTTATGTCATAGGGCTAGTTCAAGAAATGTATATACTGTTTTTAGACAGACAATCACACAGCACACCTTGTTGGGCTAAAAGAAAGTAAATCATTCTTTTTCAATCAATAATGTGCCAAACTGGTCACCGATCACTTTTACAGCACGTTTCAGGGTGCTTTTTAAGCCTCTATTGGACAGCGCCAGGAGAGAGATGACAGGAAAGGCGGGGGGACGGAGAGACGCGGCAAAGCTCCCCAGCTGGACTCGATCCAGGGACGTTGCGGTTCATGGTCGGGGCGCCCCACATCCAGACAAAAAAAGTGTGTTATCCAACTTGGGATATTCAACACTGGTTATAATGATTCTCAAGCCTTTCTGAAAGGAATCAGCAGAACAGCTCAGAGTGGGTCTAGCTTTCTCTGGCTGTAAAAACTGCATTAGATCTCTTATCCAATGGGTATATGGGGGTGATGCTTTTCCTTGCACTTCAGAAGGATTAGTCTCCTAGCAATCAGTCTCCTCAACAACTGTGCTAAATATCAGTGGAAATGGGTTAAGAGGGATCCCAAACACCTTTTTGGAGAGCCTTGAGTAAGTCTGTCGAGTACTCAGAGTGGAGGGCCTGTCCAAAAGGTGTGGATACGGGACCCTGTTTGATTTTTGCACCTAGCACACAGGGGACTTGCACCAGAATGTGTCTTGGGTAACTTCCCTTTGCAATAGCGAAGACGACTGGGAGAATTGTAAACAGCAGAAGTTCAGAATCAAAGTCAGTGTATCCTCATCCAGTTTGAACTTCTGGAGGAATAATGAATAAATTACATTTTCTGACATATCTGAGTGACCACGCCATTGATGGGTTATAGTAAGAATGTAAACAAGGTAGTATTATTTCCGGGATTCAGAGAACTGGACTAGATTTGTTTGAACAATGTTTCTGATCTGGTTAAGATTATATGCATATATTAAATTTCTGTTGGCCGCCCTGTTTGCTCGCCTGGTGGAGCGCGTGCCATGTGGAGTCCTTGCCACAGCGGCCTGGGTTCAAGCTGTCGCTGTCCAATGGAGGCAAAAAGTGCCAGAGTGAAAACAAAACAAAGATTATATATCCGTTTCGCTTGTAAACCACAGCGTTATGTTTCAACCTTCGATCTTGAACGTGCTAAAACTCAGTTGTACGCTTGGTGACAGGTTAAGCCCTGTTAAGGACTGTACATATACGTTTCTTCTGAGGTGCCTTGAAACCCCTGAGGTTGAAACAGAAGAGAAAATTCACACTTTCTCAAGGAGGCAAACATCTCAATGAAGTCATCCTTCCTCCATCCAATCCAGACCAGGGTCACTTGCGGCATCACTTACAGGGTCAGTAGAGTCATCATCATGTGACAGGAAGCCACGGTGAAGTCATTACCAGCAGCGGTGGAACAATGAGGGCACAGTTGGCCTGAAATACCACACATCCTGTCAGCTTCCAATAGCAACCCCCCATACCTCCGTAAACTCTCCTTCCCTTTCCTTGCCTCGGCCCATTACTTTGCACTACGATCAGGACCACAACCACAGTTTTTTTTTAGTTTTATTATTTATTCGCTCCTCCAGACTATCTGAACCAGCGGCTGCAGAAAATAACAGGTTGCAAGGCAACAAGCAAGTGGAGACAATCTCAGCCTCAGAGTGTTTGTCTCTGCGAAGCGGTGGGACGAGTCGAAAGGTGAAAGAGAAGGGTCAGCGCTGCAATCACTGAGGCTGCCACAGACATACAGCAGAGCTTCCCCCCCCCGTCCAACCTTTGCCTCCTTCACTCAGTCTGGTATAAAATATAATGAGGTACACAGAAAACAACACAAATTTAAATTCACAGGGGAAAAAAAACAAACGATTGACAAGTCTGCACTTCTCCAGTGCCTCATTTTAGATGGACGTATCGTGCTAACACAGGACGTAAACAAAGTCTGGAAGAAGTGCTGGGGAGCGGAGACAGTCAACGGGGGCCTTAACGAAGACCCAAAAAGCGGAAGGCGTGGCCTTGGTCTCTACCGAGGTTTCTTCTCTGCCAACAAGGCCCCAGGAGCTCATATGTTCCGGCAGAGGCAGACGATGCCGGTTCCTCGTCTTCGCCCCTTCCAGCGACTTAATTTATGCAGCATCTTGCAGTGCCGCTGAGCTTGAATAGCAGCCGCGAGAAGAATTTGAATTCGGGAGTTGGGGGTTAATTTTGACAGTTGGAATTCATGGCGTTTTTTGGTTGTGGGCTCGGCGTGTGTGCAGAGGGCTCTGCTCCAGTAAATACAGACTGAGGACTTCGATTTGCGGCGCCGTGACGTGTCTATTCCCTGATCTCGTCACTAAGATGGGACTTCATTTCTGGTGTCTCTCACCAACTGCCTGTGTTATACATTTCACTACATATTCCTTTGTCCTCCGCACACTCCTTTCCATCTTGTGCAGAGAGCTGCTCAGTATGGCCCTGTTTCATCCTCCTCCTCCTCCTCTCTCTTTCTGCCTTCTTATCTTCTTTCTCCCTCTCCTCAGGAAGCAATTTGAAGCAAAAGATGCTTGGTTAAGGGCTACGATGGCTCAGTCTGCTTTGATATGCTGCTTCGCCTTATGAGCTGTCAAGACATGCGGACAGGATTGGGATAGGATGGGATGGGAGGAAGAGTGAACAAGAGTGTGTGTGTGTGGGGGGGGGGGTGGGGGGGGGCAAGGGGGAAGAGGGAAGGAGCTCAGCCGCGTTTTGGGAAAGGGATATGGGGAGAGAGAGAGAAAAAGCTGAGCTAAGTGGCATCCTTCCAAGCGAGTCGGCGTTGAGATACACTAATTAACGTAGCCATAATTAGAGTTAGGCCTGACACACAGAAAAAGGCTCCCATTCCTCTTTTTCCTCCACCACCAACCCCCCCCACCCCCCTCCCCCAACATCCACTTTGGGTGAATTTGCACTCATGCGCGTCTGCCCGCCATGCTGGTACATTTTCGGCAGAAGTGCCCAGCACTAGTTTTATTTGACTTGAGGTACAAACTAACAGAAGGGAGAAAATGACACCTTAACTGGGCCAGAGAATATCCCTCCTAGCCAGCCCCTTCCCCGGTTTGCCATTACTCATCTCCATTCCCAGAGTTTAGATTGTTTTCATGTAAAGAATCACCACAATTTCATACTTGACTAATGATAGCGAGGATAACTCTACCAGCTGCGGTGCCTGAGGAGGACAAAGCTAAGGTGAATAATGTTATTCCACTGTCACTTCTGCTTGGATGTAATCATCAATCACATCGCCTCATAAACATTGTGTGTTCACACAAAAGATGTGATGTGTTTGTCCTAAATTAGATTGTGCCTCTCTGTCATTTATCAAGTCTTTCTCATATATAAAGGCCACTGTACATAGCGACATGCGGCAGAAGGGGCTCGGAGCTCGGCGCAGTCAAAATGTCCTGCAGCTATGTCCTTCCTTGAATTACATTTCTGGAGAAGAAGGGGGGGGGGGGGGGGGTGGCGGCATTGAGTTTCAAAGGACTAAGGTTTGTGTAAATGATTTCCCAGCTCCTCTCATGTTGAGGGGACCGCGAGCATCAAAGCGTGGAGGCATTGACAGTTTATATGTGTGTGTTACAGTATGGCTGCATGTGGCTGCGCGGCGGCAGACCTCAGCTGAACAGTGCTTGACATGAGCAGGGGCGGGGGCCAGAGGGGTGGCAGAACTTCTCTATGAAGTTAACATTTCTTTTTAAAAACTCCCACGACCACAAAGAGATGCAAAACAACTACAAACAATACAGCTGTCTCTTTCAGTCTGGGGGCCTTGCTCCTATGTAGGAGGGGTGGGGGACCTTTTATATGTCTGTGTCCAGGGGCCCATTGTCTTATATTGTGTCCATGGCTGTAGGCAATTTGGAGGTACAAATAGCAGCTGTTTATTGACAGGACTATCATTTTTTAATATCTTGTAATAATGTGCCCCCCTTCTTTAAACCCCCCCCCCCATTTGAAAGTTTATAAACCGCCCCTGGAGATGAGCGAAGCGACAAACTCTTACGGACCAGGAAATTGATCAAATGAAAAAGGGGCACGTTGTTATTTCGCATTACAAATTCACCAGCGTACTGTGCATAAAGATGCATAATCTGGGGTATAATTTAGATGCAAAGTACAAACAGCCATCCCCTCCCTCCCTCCCTCTCACTCTCTCATACAACAAACAGAGCACCATGGATAACAAGAATCATTGGTGTGCATGCGCTGCAGCAATAAGACAGAGGGTAGCTTTGTTGTCGGCCAGCCCAGCCGCTCCTCCTCCTCCTTGTATCAGCACATCTTCCTCTCTAACTGCTTGGGGCATGGGGCAGGAAGTGTGTCTCTGCGTCTGGTCTCTTTGTGCCTCATATCCCAGACCTTGTGTGGAAGCCTCAGGAGTGTGTGTGTGTGTGTGTGTGTGTGTGCTCATGCACTGGGAGACATATGAATGCTTATATACACGTCACAGTCCTGGATACTTACTCCGATTAGTTGGTCAAATACAAACCTTCGAGCTCAGCACATAGAGAGGGGGGAAAAACAACTTACCGAATTGAGTTTAAACAGAGAATAATGAGAGTTGGCACAGGCAGGGCTGTTTGTTAATGTGTGTGTTTGGAGGGGAGGGGGTCTGGAGCAGACCGAGAGATGACTATCAGCCAGGCAGTTTAGGTAGCTGCTTCCTGAGTGCTGATGTGGCCCCTGTGATTCAATTGGCTGGGCCGCTGAGTGACTGCAGGGCTACCGGTTATCTGGTTGGTCAGCCGGGCCGAGCTGCAGCACGGCAACACCATCCTGTGGAGAGCGAGTGAAGTGCAGCAGGAAGATGTGAGGACGCTGACCCTGCAGCAGCTCCAGATGCAGCCCGGGGGGGACCGAACGGTGCGTAAAAAAAGATGCAGGAACTGTGTTTCAGTGCCCAACCTGAGACTGAGAGGGACGGCTTCCCTGAGGACCACCCTGCTGCACAGTTAGTCAACAGGTTGGGTCTTGGGAAATTTCCAGAATAGCCCCCAAATGCATCTCAGTGTCAAAGAGAAAAGTCATACTATCTCAATCAGTCCGAATATACATATACATGTGATGTCAGTAGTTCCTATCATTGTAATAAAATCAGTATAGGCACATTGACATCAGTATTCTCAGAGGGGTGTGCTCACTGAGAGCCAATTCCCAAAGCCCCCCCCCCCCTTCCCCACTGACACGCTGTTACCAGCACTTACAGTAGATGGCGACAGATGTCTGAGGCAGGGGCGATAAGAGCCTCTCAGCAGGGGTGGTCCCTTTGAGAAATGCAGTCAGAAACCTGTCACGCTTTCTGCTCTCCGAGAAGGAAAAGGGGGGGGGGTCTCCTTTTGATCCCACGCCTCCCACGCAATGTAAAATATTTCCACAGAATCCCAACGTGGTCAGAGCCGTGACGTACAATGAGCGAACAGGTCATTCCAAATTGAAAGCCACTCGACAGACACCTGGCTGTCAAAGATTACACCTGTGACTGTCTCATATAGCAGCAGGGCCATGCAGTGGGATTTTTTTTTGTTTTTGTTGTTTTTGTTGTTTTTTTTTCAGACAGAAACGTTACAGGTGGAAGATATTTTTACCCTGATGTGGGTGGAGAGAAAATGAATACTATCAAAATATTCCATTCCAGACACAACCTCTCATCTATATGTGCTAGTAATTTAATGTTTTGTGAAACATCAAGGAGTTTCTTTCTTTTATTGTTTTTTTGTTGTTGTTGTTTTGGTTAATGCTGCAAAGCATGAAGGAAAAATGGAACTTACGAACCTCTAAAGCTACTATAATCAGTCATTTCATTTCACTGCCTGTACTGCGAAAGGGGTCACTCATAGTGATGGTCAAACCATTGAACTTTGCCAGACGGCCAGAGACACGGCTCCAAATGGATGTTAACATTGCAAGTAACTATTTGCTAACAAGGGAGTTAGCTTTGGCGTGAGGTCGGTGTTGTGTTTACTGAAGTGCGACACAGAGGACATATCTCTAATCAGGATTAAAGACGTGAGTGTGAAACGCTTTTGATACCCTCACATTTGATGTCGCTCGCCCAGACCTTGCTTGCTCAGCACTTTGAGGACACAGTAGTGCAGCAGAAGCGGCCAAAACCTTTTCCCGCCATCTGCCAATATTGCCATCAACACCATTCTGACTGCAGCACAAAAGATGGTTTAACAAAATCCAACTGCACAACCAACAACAACAAACCCGGAGAGGAATCTGCAGCAGTTCCTATCTGAGAGGGCGTTTAGTGCGCTTGAATGCATCTCGGAAGAAAGGCTGCGCAGACGTGAAGAACGTTCTATTCCCGCGTGGAAAGTTGGCAAAGAAAACCCCGAATGCACTTTCATTTGGTTTAATTATTCAGGTATGCTTATGTTTGGACTGCTGGGCCTTTACACCTGCCAGAAACATGCGCAATAAATGTTTAATGTTTCGTTTTAAATGCGCCCTCTGATCTGTGAACACCGTGCGGATTGATTAGTAAAAAGGTTCGCGTCTCGCTTTTAGAGTGCGACGATTTTCAAAAGGCTCCTATAGCCGCCAGCCTAATGAGTGCATTCATTCGCCCCATTTTCTGTTGATGTCAACAGTCTTTAGCGTGACTAGTCGGGAGTAATGCGGTTGCAGGTGGAGGCAGGATTTACTAAACATCTCCGTGCTGAACTCCAGGTTACAATCAAACTGCAGCACCCCATCGAGACCTCCCCCCGTGTCACAGCCCCGCTGATTGTGGTCTTGACACGGGGTTCATTGCCACTTTGTTTATTTGACAGTCACACCGGCTGCTCGTTGCTCACTGTTCCTCCCACAGTGTCATTTGTCTTCCACAACACTACATTATGCTAATTCCTCCCTGCACGGATACCGCAGTGGCAGACATCAGTGCTGTCATTCTGTGGATTGACGGCTCCGGAGGATGTGCTCGATGGGTTGTCATCTCCTGCAGAAAACACTGGTTCCTTTCAGACACGCTGCTCTGTTTATGCGTCACTCTGAGATTTAAACATGACACGCACACACACACACGCACACACACACACACCTCCCACGGAAACTGAGAAAGATTAAGATTATATAAAAGGAGCAGAATTTCCAGCGTTTGTTTAAATTCAGCTTTTTTTTACCAAAACATATTGTGTGTATGTTTAAGGCCTCGCAGTGCTTTCCCTACTTATAAAACATCTTGCATTAACCCTTCCTCTCAGACAATGCATGTTGGGATCCAGCCCCCTGACACCCCCCCATGATGCAGAACTGGATAAGTTGATTGGGGAATGGATGAATTAATGGAAAGCTATAATTGGTCAGTCTCAATACCCACATCTGCGGAATTTGGACGTGCCTACGTGTGTGAGGTATTGTCCGGTACGTTTTTGGGACACAGGTAATAAGGCCATACAGCAGCCTCAATCAAGTCAAGATGTCTCTGTTGTTGTTTTTTTAAATTTTACTTTCACATAAAGAACACGTGGGACCATACAGCATTAAAATTACAATCATCATCTGTGATTGTGAACAAGTACACAGAGCCTTTTCCACTGACCTCGCAATTGACGAAAACCACAACTTGCTGCACTGAGGCCAAACTTGACCGTAGGTCTAACAAGTTAATGCAATTTTCATATTTCTTTCTGATCTACGTCATGTTCAAGCAGACCTCGGAGCGGTGAAAGGCATTCTCTGACACGCAGCGTAGTCATAGTGTCGAGATCTCACGTCTCTCACACCCGGGATCATGGAGCACTAAATTCGCTCAAGTGGATTCAGAAAGGTGCAGTCATTTTCTCTCTTTCTGACCCCAATTTCTTCAGGCTAATGATGAATACACATCAGGCGGGACTAACCATCAAATGAACGGTTACCGCTTTGGATGTGTTCATGTTTGAACTCATTTAAGTCGGGAAAAAAATACAATTTTCCGGTACATAATGTGTCGTTTCTTAACCACGACAAACGGGCATCATCCTTGTTGGTAATGTGTCCGAAAAATGAGAATCTGAGCGCTGTATTCACAACTTGGAAGCTGGTATGGGTGGCATTTTCCACTATTCCCATCTGAGGTGAAAGCAACACAAGTCCTCAGTCTGATCATCGCCTAGCCTTGAGCTCGTATCAGCCGCTTCATGGGTTCCAGCCAATGTGCCCAATTCCCCCCAACCCAAAAATCTGTCACCACCAGCTGGAGTCATTACCCCAGCTCCTCCCTGGGTAGGCGAGGGACACTCCTCCCTCGTATCCCCGTCAGCCAACAGGGACAGATGTTCATTACAAGCCCATTTCCACCCTCCAGCATTATATCTATTAGCAGTAGGGCAGAGTTAGTAGAGTACATAGCTGCCTATTGTCTCTCATGACATTGGCATTGCTTCACATAGTAACACGTGAATGGGATGTGTTTGACGTTCACCTGCTGGCAGATCCTGGGTCAGAGCAATATGCTAAATGTAACTGAGATGATGGCTGACTGTGAAACGATGAGGCTCATTAGCAGCTGATGGCTATGGGCACTCAGTCCGGTAAATTGATGATCAGGAGCTTCTTTTTTTTTTTTTTGTTGAATACTTCCCGAGCCAGGAGGTTGCATGCAAATCATCCAAATGACTCATCTAATAAAAATCTCTATGCAAATGAAGGAAACATACCAAGCGAACTCGTTGCAATACAATGAAATATTGTATTGAATTTAACTGAACATATTGGTCCTGAGTTCATGTCATATTCCAGTTACAATCATTCACACTAATGGAGCCAGCTCTCCTCTAGGGAAGGTCGATATGACAGAACATTTAATCACGCTAAAATGAGTCTGTCAATTATTATTATTATGTATTCCCGTAAGCATAAAATTCCAAAATGCAGTAGGTTCAAAACCTGAAAAAGTGACCTAATATTTGTATGAGCTGCGAAATAAATTCTACGAAAATGAACAAAAATCTATTGTGCAGTGTTGAATGTTTTCAGCCAGGGAGTTTATTTTGTGTCAGTCATGTGCATTAGTTAAAATCCATGTTAGCATTAAATAATAATGATTCCTGATGTGTCTATTGAAAGCCCACGTACCCCACTGTGCTGTTTTTATATTACACCCACGTATCACCCAGCCTTGCTCCAGACAGAAGGAAAACACGGTACAGTCACGTGACATGATTTTAAAGTAACGCAACTGATGACCTTACAGCTGTCACCTTAAATATGTACATGACAACAAATGAAATATGGAGACATGGTCAAGATGAAGCAACTTGCCAGTAGAATCACTTCCCTTCTGCAGCTTCAAACTGAGTTGAAAGCGTTAAGCTATACGTATGATCCCAGTCTGCTTTGCCTTGCTTTTCACAGTGTGTACATACATAACAGGGCAGGGCCTCAATGTTGAAATGAAAGGCTTGAGGAACAGGAAGACACTGAGGTTTGATACTCAGTAAGGGCTCACAAGTGTTCCGGCAGTCCTGCTCTGTCCATATCACTCAGCAGGAGGATCCAGTGCACCAAAGGAGGGGACGTTGCCCCTCTCCGCCCCAGAGAGAAGGCCCTTGTTCCTGGGCGGCTAATGAGAGCTGGCCTGCTGACAGAGGTCCCTTCGCTGGAGGAAGACGCTATTGTGTGTGTGGGAGCTCTTCACCACAGAGGAGTCACTTCCTCTGACTAATGTTTCATTCAGAGCTCCCTGCACTGCCTGGCACTGCTCTGTCTGTACACTGTATATCAGATAATGCAGCGCTCATCGCATGCATGTGCTGTGTGACGCACGCTTTGCAAAGTGTTTCCAAGCACCCGCGTGGCACTAGCTCACATTTAATTTCTCTCTTTATGGGAATAAGTGCGCGTCTCTGTACATACGTCTCCAGTTTGTTTTCCATGCTGCCCTCCGTGTTTTTTATCTTCCCAAGTGGGTGTTATAGCTCCACGGGGAGCATTCGCTCTATGAGCAGTGATTCTACTTGTCTTCACAGATAAACGCTGGGACTTTGCTCTCTCAAAGTGGGTATATTAAAACTGTCAATAGTGCTGCGCAAAGGAATGTTTTGTGTCTGCATGTTTATGAGCCTGAATTCCCAAAAGGCAACATGTAGTGAGGAGGCAGTTACCAAGTAAGGAGGCGCTGCAGTGCTGGTTCTTACACACTGAAAAAATGTCCATAGTAACAGTTTATGTAATCTTGCATTGAGTCAAAAATCTGAGAGCACTGATTGTACTTGTTTCCAGACCGTGTTCATTTTTAACCTTTTACCACCCACTGCTCATTTATGAGCTAATAGCACTATGAGCAACTTCAACTCCACAACTTGCATGAATATGAACATGCAATATATGTATTGACAGATTAGGTTCTCTGATTGTTGGTCATTGTGGTCATTTTCAAAATGATGCCACGTTGCAGAAATAATCCTGATTTCCAGTCGACCTGCCCAGTTTGGGCCAATCACAACTGTTAATCTAACAAAGGGGCGGGTTTGATACAACGACTGACAACCATGATGGCTGCCGCTGATGTGGAACGCTCTGAATCCACAATCGCGGCAGTATTAAACGAACTGGACGGTAGTTCAGGTTACGTACAAAGTAAGTGCCACGCCAAACGTCTGTGTATCATGTTGAACTGGAAGCCGTATGAATTGGATGTTGGAACTAGCTACCTCGTCCAGCAGCCTGTAGGTCACACGTTCCGCCGCTCTGATAGGTTGTGGCATCATTTTGGTCCGCGCCCGTTGATGACGCCCCTTGGAAATCAGAAGTGAACTGAGAGGTTCCAGACTATTTTGCATTTTGCAAATTGGTCTGGCGATGCCAGGCTAACACATGGCAGAATACATACAACTGAAAGCTGAAAGCTTAAAGGAATAGTTCACTTGCTTCCCGAGAGTTAGATGAGAAGATCGATGCCTCTCTCATCAATCAGGTATCAATCCTCTTAGCATCACAGTTGGTGTTGCTGGAATAAAAAGGTCATTAAAAAAAAAATCCTTTTTCAATGATGTGCTGTCATTTGAAACCCTTTCAAATAATGCCACGGCATACTTAGATACTTTTTACCCAACATCATTGATAATTTCTGTCAAACAGATTAATCTCAGGAAAATTCTCGAACAGAAGACCAGAGAAGACTTGTTAAGATGAGCATTTCTTTTAAGTACAGTATATGTTCAAACCTGGCAACCCAGCACTGAGTGAACAGCCGGCAATGGTTTATTGGTGGTAATTGCTGCTTTTCTGGCATTTTATCAGCCCATCTGTTGCTGACGATTGGAGCATGTGGTGTATTACTATCCAAATACACACACACACACACACACACAGGAGTATATGCGTGCAAGCGGTGCCCACAAACCTAAATGCATAAACCCAGACAGGTGGACAAACACAAACATGTGCACACATCTGTCATCTGCATTAACACGTGCCAACACACACACACCACTGCACCTGATCCCTTTACGCCACATTTTATCCACATATAAAGGAGCGCATAAACCCATGTGCATACTGCACCAGCAAACACAGCGCACACATGCACACTTTATACATTCTGCTACACGGGTGCTCACCAACCAACAATATTCTGTTACAGATCTCATGGACACACACACACACACACACACACACATATACACACAGAAATCAGCATCCACTTGATCCATACACTCTACTGGAAAGAACATAAACAAAACACACAGGCACACATGCACATATGAATGCAGATACACTCACACAGACACTAACACGCACCCACACTGGTGCAATAAAAGCCTGTTTTATGACCGTGATGAATGGATTTTGGATATTGTATCCTTTTAGGTGGGTGCTGGGGAAGGACACACACACACACACACACACAAATACTACTCACATATAAACTGACAAGTACAGATATATCAACAATGTACTGTACATGTACTATAGTTGCAGAAATGTATAAATACACACGCAGGGATCCCAGTCTTTGCTATGATTAATCGGGGATGTGTGGCTCCCACTATTTACCTCATACTATCTCTGCGCTGAAGCTGGAAAAATAAGCAAGCAGTCAGCTTACATGACACTGACAAGAAAAACTCCCTGGCCGACCAGCCAGCCTGCATACAGTATGAGCGTGATAGCACTTAGCATGAAATGTTCAGAGCTCAGCAAGCCTTGGCGCCAAAGAGAAGGGCTAATTTGCAATAGGGCTCGCCACATTTTGCTTGTACTGCATTGGCCCAGATTACTACCGCTGAAGCTACCTTGTAATGTAATATTGATGATTTTTTTTTCAAAAAGTCCAACACACTACTTTTTACCTCTTTAGAGACATTATAATGCCCTCCAGCAGCATCACACTATAATGCTAACTTTCTTTAGCTGAACGCAGAAAGCTGGAAATCACTAAAAGTGAGGATCACATCGCCTACGCCAGCTCTCGCTCATCGCTGTGGGCCTGTCGACGCTCACCAGCTAGGAAGAACCTTGCTCGTCAGCTAATATCGTGTGAATAAGTGACCTCTGACATTTCTCCAACAATTCATGTGACTTTGTGCCAAGCAGATTGTGCCACGTTTGAACCTGCGATCTTGGAGCCAAGGGACATAAAAGAGAGCGATCCAATGAGCTACATTAATGATCAGACGTTTATCCACAGCGGGTAAATACTAAACTTGTCTAAATGTAGCATAACCTTTTTCGTTGTCAGCTTGTTGGCAAATCATTGCGAACTGCGCCGTCATTTGCATCTCCTTTTCTTTCTTTTTTTTTTGTGTCATTGGAAAATCGTACTTGGAATACCTTACAGACCAATTCACCGGAGCATGACAGAAAATGAGTAGAGGCGAACTCACACCGCGCTACAGCCTGGGGCAGTGTACCCTGCACCAAGCCCATCAACGGACACACAGTTCGACATAACCAAAAAAAGCATGACAGGCCTCGTATTTGTGGTTCTCTTTCTGTCTCGTTACGAAATGTGACACGGTATAAACAGAAAGATAGCACAAAGATGTCTGACGGAAATTGGTTTAAATGTAATAATGAGACTTGCCACGGCTGTTCAAGCAGTTCGTTTTAACACCTCTGATTTCATTGGAGGGACATGAAATTGACAGAGTTCAGGGGTTCAGCAGGAAAAAAAAAGAAAAAAAGAATAAGACTTGGTCTATTTTTTTGATTGATTCCGAAGCCCAACATAATGGGAGAGTTCTGTGGAGAGTGGGCAGCGGAGCAACTCTCCACCAGCATCCAATCATGACTCAGCCAGATCTAAGCAGAAAGTATGGCTGCACTCAGGCTTTTTTCTCTTGAGTTTTCCAAAGCCAACTCTCAAAGGAACCAAGTGAACCTCCCGCTGACCAGGGGGTGAGATCATAAACTTGTAGTCAAAAGTGCAAGCGTTTCCAATTCCCTGTGACATAAACTTTTACTGTCACAGTTGCTTGTAAGCGTCCAGAGAATATTTTCTTATTGGTACTTCTTGGTTGTCTGCCTCAGTCGTGTGATTCCACGGTTCCATTTTGGTATTTTTATTGGGTGTGCGGAGGACATATTTTCACTTAGGTCCAGGTGTTTGGCAGCTTACCCTCGGCCGTCAGTCCAGGCTTTCGCAAGAACATGACAGGCCTCTGAGCTGTTTGTTTAACTTCACCCCATTAACTGGCACCGATTGACACTCTCTGGAGTTTTTGGGAGGAGAAGGTGGGGTCAGGAGAGTAAACGTCTACATTCAAATCTTTTATATTTCACGCTTTTATATAACCCTGCTTTGAATATAAACTGCTTCACAAAAGAAGGACAGTTTGCAGATAGTTATCAGTCAATGGTGCAAATATGTGTTTTGAATAAAATGTGCGAACTTAGTTTCCCATTAGCAACTGAGCTAAGCGAGCGAGCTGCCTGGCTCACTGTTGGGGATGTCTGGGAACGTCGAAAGCCAGACGGGACAAGGGACACGAGCAGTCGGGCGACACTTTCGACGAACTCAGACAAACTTTTTGGGTGCGCTCGTTTTCAGTTTTCCCCCCAAATAAAGCGGTGTAGAACGTAAATGAAACACGCTACATCAGTTTCATCTGTTAGAGCAGAGGTGGCCAACTATGTGCCGTGGAGATCTCACAGTCTGCAGTCCGGTCAAAGACTCCACCCGCTGATACTCTCTTCCTCCCGAGTAGAGAGAAAGAACTCATCAGGGAAGTCTTCTGCAAGGAAGGACTTGAGTCAACACTGCAGACTGTTGGCTCTCTGTATCTGCATGCTGATAAAGGGGTTAAACTCTAATTGACAATACTTGCACTTGTATTTCTGTGATGAAATTACTGGTGATACTGGAGGAGAAGGGAGATCGCCCGGTTGACCGACCTGTCAGCAAGATTTGACCGGGGGGGGTATATTGCGTGTGTGTGTGTGTGAGAGGTGTGGTGAGATGGCTGAAGGAGCGCACCCTGCACTCTGACACGAGTCTTTGTCCTTGCGACTGATGGATGGGTTCGTGGCTCGAGTTTTAGAGTGGACACACATGCATACACACTCACACACACAGAGCTCTTGATCTTATCTTGCAGTCACTCATATTAAGTGCCACTGACCGCTAGTTATGAAGGCCCGAAACCTGATCCACTGCGGGCAGTTGAGAAATCCTGCTGTGTGATCAGGGAGGAACAGACAGCGAGGTATTTCTTTCATATCGTCCCCCAAGCGAAGTCAGCGTGTTCCAGTTGCATGCATTCAGAGCTGGGAACTGACCAGTATAGCCACAAACCACTGCAGTTGCAGGTAAAATGACTTGCTCAAGGGCATTTAGCCAGTAGCTGCTGAGTGCGGAGTGGGGAGTGCTAGCCATCCACTTTCCCCATTCATATCCTCCCAGGCAGCATGGAGATTCAAGCTTCTGACCTTCCACTCACACACTCCTGTTTATCACCTCTAGGCAACCGCCACAGCCATCTGCACCTTTGTTTGATAAGACAGAGATGCCTGCCTTCCACAAATCCAAACTCCTGCAGTGACCTCTAAAATGTTTAGCCGGTGGCGGTAGTGGTATAGCACTCGAGTCAGCTCCGTCTCTCCCTCCAGTCGCTGTCAGGCCTCTGTCAGCTGCCATCCATCACGGTCCAGCTATTTGGGTTCACCTGCAGCCGACTGGGCCGAGACAAGAGGGCTTGTCAGTCTGTCAGTCACTGAGTAATGACACCAGGCCTGGGTGACCTCCAATGCTCACTAACAAAGCACAAGCTGCCTGCAGTAGAGTGGAGTAGAGCAAAGTGAGGTAGACTGGGACTAGATTAGAAGTGATAGGCACGAGCATGCAGTTCTTCAGCCAAATGAAGGTCCAACATGTGTAGCAGAGGAAGAAATCTGCTCCTTGCTGTGGAGAAGTGTCAGACCGTGACAGGCAAAAGTTTGGAGGTTTCTATTTTTGAGTGCAGTAGTGCGGGGGAGCTGACCAGGCATACTGAATGAAGAGTGCATGACAGGCCAGGTAATTATTCTAATTCCACTTGAGAACGAGATAGGGAGGCAGAAAAGGGAAATTAGAAATTTCACCATTAGGCTTTACTCTGATCAGTAAACGGCGTATAATTAAACAGTGACTCCCACTAGAATCGGACCGCGTACACCGCAGAGCCCTTCCTTTGTGCCTGGCGTTAAGCCTGAGAACTGAACCCACCCTATCTCCTCCCCCTGTAGGTCCGACGCCGGCATCCACAGACAGGCTCATCCTGCATGGAAAAATGATCAGCCATGGAGCTGAACGCTGCTGGCCTCGTAAATAAGACGGAGGCAACGGTTGAGAGGGCGTTCTGACACAAGGCATCTGACTGTCCAGTTCCCTCGATCCAACCGCAGGGGTGTAAATCAGACCGCTGGTGCGGGGACGGCGGGCCTGGAGGGTAAAGGAAGGAGAACAGAGGTCCAGGGAGGTCCTCCTCTGCTCTTTAGCTTCCATTTCCCAGGGACAGATTTACTGAACGTGCATGCCTCTTTGTCTGCCACCCAACGTCACATTAGCGCAGGTATGCTCATTTACACCAGGGGCCTGCTGGGTAAAACCACGGCCCTCTGCTGTTGGCAATTGAGCAGCACCACAGGCAAAGCTGGCGGTGAAGCAGAGGACAGACAGTGCTTATCTGCAGGGAACAGAAACTGACAAACACTTTCTGCCAGGGGCTAGCCAGAGGAATTCTGGTCCCCTGCTCAGCACACACATGCAGATAAAGTACAAGATCTTATAGTTTCTGAAGACTGGCTGCCCCCTCTGTCTCGCTTGGCTACCATCTTTCCCCGGATTTATCTCTCCCCTGGCTATCATCAATAACCACACACTGAGAGTTTATATTGTTCCACTTCAGGTGCACTGAATTTAATCCAAACGACAAGTCCACTATAAGTTACCCAACAGGATTTGACAGTTTGAAGGCCGGTAGAGATATCTTTGGATTGAGGTTGTGAATAACTGAACTTTGAACGATGCTCAAATCTGACCATTTTCAGGCCAAGAAGTTCAAAAAAGCGTATTAATTCAGTGTTTTTCCCAGACCTTTATACACTGAAGGGTGGAAAGGGGAACAGTTAGCTAAAACAGCTCCTTGAAACCTTAAATTCGACTAATATGATATTCATGCAGACTTGTTTGAAAGCTGATCTGGTATTCAAATAAAGCTTTATATGTGACCGATACTACTTTACGCAGCCAGTGCAGTATTTCAAATGACATAACGTAGCTGTAATTGAACAAACTGATACAGATCTAATAAAATATCCTATTTATCACACATTAGCTGACCCTTATCCAGTGACCCTGTAACTGAAAGTTCACAGACAGATACCAACCACAATGTCCATAAGTGGATCTCCTCTGGAGAAGAATGTCGGCTAAAAAAAAATCTAAAGCGAAAACTGAACTCTGTGCAACAGCTGCATTGTAATACATCTTATTTTACTGCTGAGCTTTTAGTCTTAGGCCATTAGCAAAGCATCTGGTATGGCGTGTCCTGATAATAGTCCAAACCTGAGAGCTCAGCCAGCATTAAATCAAAATGTATTACAATGCAGCCTCTGTATGGCGTTTACACTTTACATTTGAGCTATTTAGCTGGTGCCGGTGTCTTGAATGGTTTTAAATGATGAAATCAACAATGTTACAAGCCCAAATTGCAAAAAGCACCAATTTCTACTGAATCCCTCGAGCGTTCACTTAGTTTCTACCAGTTTCTCCTTTTGCATTTGCACCTTAAACAAATTAGCTATCCACAAATTGCAGTTTTCTGGAGCCTTCCATCTGAAATGCATCATACATCATTCAGCAGTGCAGGGCGGCTCATTGTGAATTTAAAGTTGACAGATAAAGAGGAGAAGAACTTGAGAATCTTCTGCCAGTGCTGCGTCTGCGCTGCACTGTAGGCCAATGTCGAGTTGACCCCCGAGGAAGCAAAGGCAACATGATTCCAGAATTTACTGGCTCAGGGTTAACAAGGTCTATTTGTTAGGCAAACAGCCTGTCTCAGGGATGCAGTAAATAACAGTAAGTGCTACGGTGCAAGACCACAGGGTCAGTGTATATACAATATATTTGCATCTGGCCAGTGAGTATTTTTATGCATCTGGTGGGTGTGCATGCGTGGGCTTTTGGATAAGAGTGCCTCAGCCAGTCTAAGATTGATATGGAGGATGAACGAAAGTGAAGGATGAGTTTATTTATATGACTTTTTACGAGTTTTAGCATTTCTACCTCCAGGCCGACACACTGCCTGTTTATGTTTACATCAAATCCGTTCATCCCTGTGTCATTTTTAGGCTTGATTATACATTATACAATCTTGTCATCCAGGGGATATGAATGAGGGTCAGACTGATCGACTGGCATACCCAAGTTCTGATGGACTGCATGTTTTTGCAGCCTGATGAGAATTAATTGAAAATTGTAAACTTCAAAGAGAATTATACTCGGCTCAAACATGACAACAGCTTCAGTCCAAACATGTTGTTATCGCCACGGTAAAACTCATATGGATCGAAACACAGCTTTAACCCACAATGCCGAAGGCCCTCTAAGCCACGCTGGTGCTGCTTGCGCGCGGTTTTGATGACGGCCACTGTGAAAATTGAAGATTCCGTTTATCGCTCCTCTCGTGCCGATCACCGCTCTTGTCCTTGTGTTGATGCAGCAATCAGAAAACCACTCAGGGAGAGGAGTGGCATTGGGTGAGCAAGAGGGAAAGACAGAGACTTAGGCGAAAGGCAGGCTCTCGCCTAAGTATCCGGCTCATTATCTGAAAGGGATCTGCGAGGCCAGGTTCGATTGCGGCGCCCTCGCAATGTCTCCAAACTTAATCACAACGTCCGCCCCCTCCCTCGCGCAGATTATCCCTTCCCATCTCCCATCGCGGAATCAATTTGCCTGTCACCGAAACATGGCTCATGCCTCGAATGCGTGGAGGGAAAGCTCTTTGATGCAGGTTAACTGGAATTCAAGTGTGCTCCGGTGAAGAAATCGCATCTGCAATGGGCATAAAAGAGGGATAAAGAAAGATAGAGGCATGGTGTCGATGTGCATGTCAGCCTATTGACTTTGATTTGACTTTTTAGCATGGCTCTAGGGATGGCAGTGTACCCAGTGACACATCCGACTGACTTCGGTGATCCCCTGACATTTTCAGCATTTAGTGAAATGTCTTGACAACTATCAGATGGATGGATTGCCATGAAATTTGGTGCAGATATCCATGTGCCCAGAGGCTGAATGCTCCGACTTTGATGATCCCCTGAGTTTTCCTCTGCTGCCGCAACGAGGGGATTTCTGCTTTTGAGTGAACCGTTTCAACAACTACTGGGTGGATTGCCATGCCATTTGATACATTCATGTCAAATTGTTATAACTAGTAACTTGTGGTAACACTGGTCAACATTTTTAATGTATCCAATATTTTGGCTCATCAGCTAGTACCTGCAAAACTAATGACATTCCACCAGCTGTTCTTTGTTTAGGGCTAATTAGCAAGTGTTAGCATGCTAACATGCTAAACTAAGATGGTAAACATTAAACCTGCTAAACATCAGTATTTTAGCATTGTCATTGTGAGGATATTAGCATAATGAGGTTAGCCTTACCGAGTCTTGTCAATCCTTAGAAGGGAGAACAACACATATCTCTCCCTCTGTGGTAACATACCAAGTGCCTCTAATAATGCAGTCCATCAATGTCTTGTTAAATGAAGGATAATGTCATACCTTTGTATTTTGTCAGTCAATGTCCTCCAATGAGACACAAAGGGCTCTCTTTATAGTGACCCGCTGTCCATCCCAGTGACCTCTAGTTGACTTGTTGCTGACCACTACCAGGCTATTAACATTTTCATGAGTCACTGGTGTCCCCCCCCCCCCCCCACACACACACACACACCCCACCACCACCACCACCCTGGCCCATCACCTAGCCCACTCATGCATGGGACACTTAGGGTCGACTGCCAGTCCAATAAATCTGACCAGAAATAGGAGACCTGCTCACCCCTGTTTACTTTAAAGAGCCCTTTCTGACTTTCATTCTCTCTCTCTCTCCCTCCAATTGATTCATAGCCCCAGGCGTGAAGGTTGATAGCAGCCTGACTGAACAATGAGCACCTGTGTGTGAGTGTGTGTGCGTGCATGTGCCTAATCAAGCAAGAAGACTGACCTTGCCACCCCTGATGCCTCCGCCGACAGTCGATCTTCTGCTGGAGCATCCATACGGGTCTGTTCTGGCTAAGAGACAAACCTCATAGCTCCTCATGTGTCCTGAGTGAGTGCAGACAGCAAGAACAAGTGTGGGTTTAAATGCCCTTAAGATGGACTGAAGAACCAAACCAGCTCCAAAGGTTCTCAGAAATGCTTTGGACACATATTAATGATCGCATGCCTGCTGTGTGTACTGTGAAAAGTTGATACTTGTGGACACTAGAATCTGTGTTCATCATCAAACTTGAAGGATGTGATCTTTGCAGATGAGAGGACATGCGTGAGATTTGCCTTTCACTGGCGATAGAAATCCTACATGTTGCAATTCGGTATGTATTTGACAGTTTGTGACTAAAGAAACATAGCAAGGGGAAAGGGAGACAAACGAAACAAAAGGTCAAGACTAAAACCAGGACGTCAGGGACATCATCCTTTCAAAACCACTCCCAGTCAGACTGAAGTTGATGTCAAGTATAAAGAGGTACAGAGACAGCCTAAAGCTGCTCACTGCCAAAGCAAATCAGCCAAGCAAATCGAATGCTTTATAGACCGATTGTTTTTGGGACATTAACAACAAAAATGGATTCTGCTGCACTTAATCCATCTAAGTAGCGAGTCAGGAACTTAGCACCTCATCAAAAATGAATTCAAGAAATGTATTCACTTATTCACTTACTCATTGGCAGTGTCTGTAGGCACACACTCACTGAACGATGTTTTGTAGTTGAACAATACAACTTGAAATGTCTGAGGAGTTCTGTTTTTTTGCATGCTTGTTCCAGAGACTTCCTCCATCAACTATTGCTTGAAGGATCTTCTGTGATTTTGGGAGGTTTTTTTTTTCTTATAGCCCCTTTTCACAGATGACAGTAGGAAAAGCACAGGTGTAAATAATACAATAATGATGGCTGAATTCCATTTACTTGTTTTGCAGCGAAAAGTATTTCACATGCCGTAGGAATCTCCCATGGGTTAAACTATGGAATATGTAATTGTGTAGTCCTGGAATATCTGGAATATGATACAACTCCTGCTATTTCAAACATATAATATTTACGTATTTACAGATTCTATGTTCAAAATGTTTAGCAGATCTTTAAGCCCATTACGCAAGGTACTCTTATTTGTTTCCCATAGATTTGCATTTGGCAACTTGACAGGTCGTGTTCTGTAGTACTGAGTGAATTTGATCTATTTCATTATTTATTTATCTATTTATTTATATTCTACCACACCAAATTCAGCTAAAAAACCTGTCCGTTCTCTCTCACTTGGTAAAGCAGTACGGGTATTGTGTCCTCACGAGATGGTAGCTTTTGCAAGGATGCAACCTCCCACACTGACGTGTTGTACCTGGTGCCGCGCCGATCACGTCGATTTCCCTTTATGCGTAAGCAAGTATAACTGTAGGAATATTTGATTGTTTGGCCGTAGTTAGCCATATTCATTCATCTCTCCCCACCCCCCCCCCACCCCCCCAGTCTTGTCTTAGCTGAAGTGCAGCTGACCCTCCTAACTGTTACTGTCATCACCCTCTCTAATGTCAGGCCCTCCGCTGCGCTAAACGAGGCCGCATTTCACCACCGTATCAGGGGCCCCACGCCATCACCTCGGACGCTTTCAACTCCGACACACCTGTGTCCCACAACATCACAGGCCATTTCCCCTGTCCTACCCCCCCCCCCCCAACATACACACACACACTTTCTCTAATGGTGACTTCTGCTTGGTTGGGAGGGATGTTGTTGCCGATGAAGGCCTTGCCTTTTCATTAGTCTGGTCCTGAGTGGTGAACACTGTTTCAGGAATCAATCAACTGAATAAGTGCAATTTTTTCCGAAGACTTAATCAAATTAAAAATAAATGAATATTAGAACAAAATATCAGCTATTATATTATCAGCTTTGGTCAATTGGTATCAGAGTCAACTTTCAAATCCTGTTGGTTTTCAATTTACAGACAATCTAGGATGCACATTGCACCTATGAATATTTTCTGAATATAGAAATGACACAACATACATACAATAACTTTTTTTTTTTTTTTAAGGTAAATACTGGTTACTGTATGCAAGACCAGTGATTTCCAACTCAGGGGGGGTCTCCACAGATGAAGCTGAGTGGACACCCGAGGGTTAAAGAGAGGGTTAAATGTTACAGAAAGTTGTTGAGTTTTTTTTTTTCCCCCCCAACCTTTATCGACTGTTTTGCTTTTCTCTTTTGACATGCTGGATCCTCTTACCTCTCTGGGCCTCACAAAACCCTTCGAATGAGAAATCTGAGAGGGAAAAATCCCCGGCTGGACTGCTCGCAACTAGAGTCCACAATAAGGCCACAACCTGAGATTAAGGGTCGCAAGTAGACACTGCTTCATTTCAAGGTGCCACAGACCAAAACAGTTGGGAACCACTGATGGCTCCCTTGTATGACACATACAATTCAAGTGAAAGCATAAGTATTTGTGTTGATCACTATTTACCTAAAATCTGATCCAAAGCCAGCGTTCTGTATATGAAATAACTCTCCCCTTACTTTGCTGCTCTACAAAGGTCACGCGTTTGTTTAAACCCTGCGATGCTGCAATGCACAGTGTGCACCATAACCGGCTGAAAACACCAATATGATGTTCTCACTTCTGACACACTCCCTCTGTGCTTCTAATGCATATTTAATTCAGCCCACTGAATTAAAGCACTCTGGATTTATACATGAAAGAAGGTCAACCAGAATTAAGGACATTTTGACATTTAAGGGGGAAAAAAAAGCATAATTTCCTTCACACACACACACATACTCAGTTTCCTTGGCAGTCTTTGAGGCTCTTTGCTTGGGTTAAATGTAACTTCAGAAAGGCCGGGATGTGCAGGCCTCCCAGTCTCCAGTTCAGCCCACATCATTCTCCATGCATCATTACCGCTGCAGAAACCTTGAGCCAATAAACAGCTCAGTGGCACTGCTCTTATTTAAAGGCAAGAGGGGAAATGGAAAAATACACATGCACACACACATACAGAGATGCTCAGACTGCTGGTCTAGTTGACGCACGCTTTAAAAAAAAACCAAAACGATAACACAGTTTCTCTGCATCAGAAACACGCACAAGCCTGCACACACACACACACACACACACACACACACACTCTTCCTTAAATTCCAAATGGACCCAGTTTAGATCTGAGAACTGTAATTAATTGTGGGAATATACACTCAGCGCTATTAAAGTCAGCCCTCAGGACTTTTCACTGTAGACGAACTTTCAAATAATTAAAACCCCGCAATCAGATACATGCACAAGTGGCCGGTGTGTGTCTGAAGATAGATGTGTGCCTCTTGTTTTCCCAATATTCGGCCCTGCGGAGGAAAGGAAATGAAGAATAAATATAAGAAGACATTGGCAGCGCCGGAATAATTATACGCCACTCTGTCCAATCTACATAAATAAACGCTCACGAGGCGAGACAGAGAGAGCGCTTACAGTTATGGTTAAAATCATTTTTCAGGCCGCTGCCCACTGCGTTTTTTGAAGCGTGTTTATGGCTGCAAGCGTGTTTTACATTGTACATGAAATATTTGGTTTAGTTTGGCCGGGCCGCGGCCAAGTGACTGAGTGCAGGAGTGTGTATCCGACAGCACGGCAACAGCAGGATCCCAACAAGCTTTCCGTAAAGCTTCATTGGATGATCTACTTTTATGTGCCTCCAGGACCTATTCTGACCTGCCATGTGATAGTCATTTTAAAAGATATGACTGGCCCTGAGGGGGTTAATAAAGGCGATGTTGACCTAGCGTCGCCCAGGTCTGAACATATGATCAAGCACCATTGTAAAACAAATATATTACGGGGACCACACAGCATCATTCACGGCGCAAAATATTCCCGCTTCGGAATATTAATGGCGCCATCAGCGATCGAGTCACAGAGGTCTCCAAATCGACATTTACTAAAAAATAAATGAGCTGCAGTAAATGATAGCCTTTAAGAAATAATTAAAATCAAATGGAACCAGTGTCCCGTCATCAGTACTTTTAACACGGAGCTACACCAAAAGCAACAAAGTCTCACAAAAGACGTCTCCGCTGCTCTCTACCACAAGAATGGAAGCAGAATGGGAAACACTGACAAACAGTGGAAGTTACCTGGATGTTACGTAAGTACGTGCGTCACGAAGTACAGTGGGGAATATAATTAAAGCACCCTAATAGTCTGATCTCACGTACGATGCACATCCGTGCGATGTTGCTCTGAACTATAAATCAGATGACGTTAGATGCAGCTAACGTCGACTATAAATACAACTTCACTGCAAAAAAAAAAAAAAAAAAAATGAAATGATCCCTGATCCAGAGTTTGTTTGTTCTGAATGTGTTTTCACAGTCCAAAAACATGCAAGCCTGGCGGATGGGAGAATTCCCCGTGTGTGTGTGTGTGTGTACGCGATTGCCCATCTGTCAGCTCTGTTGTAGACCGGCGTATACAACTTTGAAAAGTGTGAAGTGAGTAAATAGGATGAAACAGTGGAACAGCACGCCAACTCCAACTTCAAAGAGGAAAATCCTCGTGTTCTCTTTTTTTCTGAAGTATTTGCATGCATTTTAAAGACTTTTACGGGGCCTTGTGCATGAAAAATTAGCTTTTTTGTAGCAACTTTTTCAACAAAAGCTACCTTGAACATACACATATGAACGACTAAAACAGGTTTAACTAAGGTTAAGGTCTTTCCGCGCACAAACTGTGTAAATAATCAATTAATTTTACAGTAAATATGCCTCAGAAAAAAAAAAGAAATTGACTAATATCCATTACATCAGATTATAGGAACACTAACAACGCTAATTTCTGCCTGAGCCAAGCTGCTCCGCTAAATAAAAGAAATCCAGCGAATGAAGACACAACGTTATGCATTATCCTCCCTGCTAGCACCACATGTCCACTTTATCTGATAGGAAGCTATGAGTCAGAGTCCTTGTTCACAGCTGCTATCTGTTTGCCTGATCGAGACACTTGTTGCCCTTAGCTGTTTACACTTATTCTGCAAAGGCCGCTGCTCCAGCTCCAAGGCTGTGTGAGGATACTAAGCTTCCCCAGGGCTTAACAGGGCCTTGATCAGATAGCACACCAACACATCTGAACACACACACACACACACAAGCAGGCCAGCAGCCATGCAGATAGACATGTGCATGTACAGACTCAAGCACAAATGTGCATACATTTAGACAAAAGCAAACATATATGCAGTCGGGTAGAAATATGCACTCACACGCTGGTGCATGCACAAATTCGAACACAGGCGCACGGACTGTGTGCTTAGACACACATCTGCGTGCAAACAGAATCAGACACAAGCCAGCAGGGGTCCAGATCAGCACCAGCACGCCTCGGTGGATCTGTAAAGCAGGGCTAGTTTGGCTCGATGGTTCATTGGCCACCGCGCTCCATCAGCTCCTCCGTCAGCCTGTCCATCTGTCCGCTCGTCCGTCTGTCAGTGCTGAGACGACATGCTTCCCGTCCTGAGCTCGGCCGACAGACTGAACAGGCTTCACTTCGCTGCAGAGCCACAGTATCGCAACACCACGACACGTCATACAGCTGTTCCACAACATCAGTCAGGGTCGCACTTAATGTCCAATCATTTTCAACGTGTTGGGGTTGGAAATTGTGTGTGCAGAGTTTCTATGAGCTTGATCCAAACGTATGGAGTTGATAAGTTCTTTCAGTTGTAAATGCAGCATGAAAGCAAACTGGAATACTGATTTTACACGAGTACAATCTTACATGGGGACAAACTGGGGCAAAACAACATTGGTTTTGGTTGATGAATAAGTGCTGTCAATCTGTTGTTTCCAACCTGGGGGTCGGGGTCGCCAGATAAGGGGTCGAGAAATGAGGAACAAATGGAAGCCCAATTGTGCCGCAAAATTCCAACGTTTTTTCTCTTCATTTCTTCATAATTAAGAGAATCATGAGATCATTTCTACTAATCATGGAATAATATGTCATAATTGTGAGATATTGTGAGATAACTTCATCATCATAATAATAATAATAATACATTTGACTCCATTTTATATGGCAATCGGTAATTAAGCATCTAAATTAGGACTTATTATCTCATAATTATGAGATAGTATAGCATTATTCCTAAACAGAGGTCATAAATATGAGGAAAAACTGCTAATAATGTTTATAAGATATTACATTGTCAGTTTCCTTTTAGTGGCAGTTATGGGCTTCCATATCGACAGGAAGACAAAGCAGAAAACGAAACATTTCTGTAACACAAAATGACCTTAGTTTCTGTCAGACTATGCTCTACTGTTTGCTTTTTTGTTGTGAATCACTGTATGAAAAGCTTTGTTTTAATCCTGATGTTACCATCCCTGGCCAGAAGGGGGTGTAAGAGCCCCATGTGTCTCTCTCTCTGCCCTGACCTCTCCCTCGTCAGTGAGGGCTTATTGCTCCACTACGTCTGTGGTTTATATGGAACACCCTCAGCCATGACTATATAAGTATGTATGTTAGTGGTGATGGAAGCAGGTAGACTGGAGCTGCCCCGGTGGTGAACCTCGACTTTTGATTGACACCAGCAGCCCGTCCCGCCAGTTTGGATTCGAGGCGGCTGTTCACTCTGCTTTAAATTGCTGCCTTGCTCATTACTGGAGCAAACAGACAGATATTTGTTAATGAAGCCACATGCTCCAGTAATCCTAGCTTCCTCCGAGGCACTCGGAGAGCACCCGCTTCTTCTCAGCAGTCTCCTCTTGGGCCGAGCGGGGACTGCGTTGGAGGGGGTCGGGGCAAAGGTCAAGGGCGGGGTCACAGGGTTTTAAGATGCTAGGGTCCACCAGGCAGAGGTTATCTGGGCCTAATGGAGTGGTTAAAAGCTCAGAAATGCAACAATACCGGCACTCGGTTCATCTCAGTTACACTGCAAAGGAGAGAGATAACACACATTTTGCTGTGTGTGCACTTAACCATATATACACTATAATTACGTAAAAAAAAAACAACTTTTAATTCACTGAGTTTGACTGTTTTCTTTGTTTTATCGGTCATATTTACGCGTTTCAGTTACCTTAAAAGATGCTACTCTGGCAGCAGACACTTCCTGTCATTCAAATAATGCAGACTCACGAGTTGAAAGACAGCTGAAGACAAACAGACCTGTTTGTCTTCACACTAAGCTCATTTTTTATCGTTGCTGTAATACATCTGTAATGCATTTCATGATGAGATGAGTCTGAAGAAGAAGAAGAAGAAGAAGAAGGAGGAGGATTAATTTCCGACACTACATCGTGGCAGAAGATTAAGCGAAGTGCTGATACTATCTCAAAGCATGCGCCGCGCCGCACATCGCAAACAAACTGCATTTGTAGCACTGGCTTATGTAAAGTGATCCTCAAAGACAAGAGCCTTTGATTCCAGCCTTTGAAGCGAAGCGAGAATGCTGTCTAATAATAAGCCATGCTGTTATGTGATTACATCCATATCAATCAGCCGGTGCCAGGTGAGTAACTGTGGTGGTTGAATGTAATGGGATTACAATATTGGACTGAAAGTAATCAAATGGATTTGATGAATGTGACTCCCCACCCCCCCAAAGAAATTGAATGAATTTGTCCAATACTTTGGTTTATGCCAAAGATATTCCCATCAGCCTCAGCAAATATTAGCATGCTAACGCGCTAAGTAAGATGGTAAACGTTGTAAGCATTACACATGATAAACATCAGCATGTTAGCATTGTTGTCGTGAACATCGGGACACACACACACACACACACACACACACGTTTCCAACTGTCCTTTGCCTTTTTATGCAAACCAGCCGCTTCTAAAATTCGCTTCATGTTGGGTCTAAACACACGTATTTAAACTTTTAAGCAGGCTCCCACCCTGACTACAACAAGTATTAAATCACAACATTCTCATATTAAATAAAAGCACATGTTGGCGTTCTTAAATGCTGATTCATTGCTGTGACGCAACTATCTAATGAGAGCCACAGAACAACTAAAACACACCGCAGTTAGTTTTGAATCACCAGTGCAATAAAAGCCTTTGCAATTTTCTTCTTCATTTATCTTTCGAGCGATAAAGAACAAAACGTCTCCACGGCCCAGTAGAGGCATTCTTCGCCCTCTCTCCTTCGAACGAGTATTCAGCGTTAAACAGCGTCAACAACACATCTGTGTTCGGAGGCTCACAGGGGAAATCGTTTATTTCAGATCCCATGCACTGCATAATGAAAGCAACCTTTCCAGCACTGGACGAAGCGTTGCAGGAAAGGGCTTTGGTCGAGGATAAGGCCCGGTCATAAAAGGCTACTGTGTTGGTGCTGAGAGACATATCAAACCCTGTGCCACCAGCGGGCTGACTATCAAACAATGTTTTTTTGTTTGGGTTTTTTTTTTTTTTTCTGTCAAAAATGTCCTGCAGTTTCCTTAAGCTTTTCCTGGCTGTAAATCGTGCTCACGCCGACGCTGTGTCCCAAACACACACCGGGCTTGGGCGCTTTTAATCTTTTGATCATCGGACCAAATAAATTCATGTTCACTGCTAGACCGCAGGGTGAAAAATAATAGGAAACGGCCCAGAGGCACAGTGGGCCGCAGCTCACCGCATACAGATACAAGTGTGTCTGTTTGTATATTTGTGCTCCTCTGTGTGTTCTCGGAGTTCCTCTGTTTGTGTGATGCGGTAAAAGATGCCTCGCGGAGCTTAGAGGAAGATTAATTTCACAACACTTCCTGAATTACCACGGCGTTTGCATAAAACCCGACAAAGACACTCAGCGATGAAAAATTAATATGGCCTGGCAGCAGAACACACTTCAGCGCTATCGCTGTGCAACAGCTCGTAAACAACAGTGATCGTCCACACCAGCACCAACTGTAGTTTGTAGACTGATGAGAGCAGATTCATGCTGCTGCAGGCTTCATATATACGAGCAAGGAAATCCATTAAAGACAGAAAGAATATGACAAAATACAATATAGTCATCTGCCATAATAGCACACGACAGGACAATGGGCACATATAACATCTACAGCCACAGGCAGATTATCAGCATATGATAGCTCAAAATGTAGTCAGTGTATTTCCATTTAACATTATAACTGACCTGACATTATAATCATAATTTCAAAAGTGCCCTCAGTTTCAAAAGCTTCAGTGAGGATGGTAGAGATGATAAGTTCAAGACAGAAAATAATATATGTAACCATGGTAACAAAACAAGGGAGAAATTATTAAATCTAATAAGATTTAATTTATGAAACATATTTATTCATGTGGGATATGATAAAAATTCCCTGTAATGAATGTAAAATAACGTAATGCACGGTGATTAATTCAGATTAAGTCTCTGTGATAGAAAATGAATCTACCAATCGTCAATTACACAATAAACACGTATTCAAACAAAGTTGTGTGGTAGTCTAATTAGAGACGGATTATGGCGATTAGCGGAAACGTGAATTTGAATGAAAAGTCTGATTGGAAGATCAGCCTAAATGTCTTGCCTTGCGCGTTTGCAGATGCTGCTGTGGCGAGAAGTCGGCCAGTTTGTCTTTGGTGCAGAGGGAAGGTGAGCCGGCGCTCTGAGGAGCGAGGCTCATCCATCCAGGTGGCTGCTGACAGGCCCAGATAAGCATCTCACCCTGGGCAAAAATAACACAGCGTCCCATTGAGACCTGATAATTACACGGGCCCACTGCCACACCAGGCCTGATGTATGGCCCCAGATAGCCATCTCACACCCGCAAAGCTGCAGCACACACACACACTTCCACTTAACATGTGGGTTGAACGAGCGCACACACATACCCAATGAGATGGCATATCACTTCTATTACAGATCTGGAAAATGCCTCTGCAGCTAACTTTAGCTGTAACGGCACAGAGATGAGGTTTCACTTCACTGAGGGCGTCGGTGCAGGGTGGTGAAAAATAAAGTTTTTTTTAACGCGTTAAATTGTGCCGAGAGGCCGCAGGTGGACAAGAGTCTTTCAACGCGGACATCCACAAGATAAGAAATATCACTGACACCTAGCGTGACGGGGAAATGTTGGCGTACTATCTTTTCTTGTCACCAAACATGCCACTCGCTGACGCTATACACTCAACAACCTGTTCACAGCCTTGTCCTAACAAATACCGCCCCCCCCCCCCCCCCCCCCAGTTAAATATTAGCAATAGTGAACATTAGTTACATAGAGACATACATAGAGACACATAGAGATTGAGTTAGAAAAACTTGTTTGAAAAGTTATTCTCTAGAAGCTCTGAAATGTGAACATGCAGCATGTAGTTGGATTTCACTGGCAGGTACTGAATGTGCAGCCACAGCGTGAACTGATGTATAATCTGTAACTTTGCTAACAACAATCCTTAGACGACTGTGATTGGTTTAAAGATATACAAACAAGCCAGACTTATACCTTATATATACTTATATGATAATGGGTTCAGCAAGACGGAGAGATAGGTCTGGCTACGCATGACTACTGGCCACTTGACGAATGTAAGTCCAGCATTCACTCACCTTTTACCTTATCAGACTCCATGGGTACTAAATGTCCCAGTTTCTTCACCAGCTAGTCTCTGACTTTGTCTGTCGGCCATTTTATAGCGCTGGGAAGGTAGCGAGCAGTGGATTTATTAGAGCTTTTGGAGCTATTAGAGCTATTAGAGCTGCATCTGGAAACAAAACAGTGAAGTTGCAGGGCAGAAAACCAAAACAATGAGTTAAAAGACAGTAGAACGCTCCATACTGGTTTGTCACGGCAAGCAACAAATTTCAAATGTGTGCAGTGATTAGATCCATTGTTAATATAAAAGTATTGATTATAGCAGCTTTAAGCTAACCCATCTAAGGTTAGAATCACACTGAATAAGTCCTGTTTTTCTTTTGCAGGTTGTTGTGTTGTGTTCAGGGACCTAAACCACAAAACGCTGCAAACTGATAAACTTCCAAAAAGCAATTAACTGCGGGTGCAAGTGGGTAGCCTCTGGAAGGCTAATGTCAGCTGGCCCGGTGAGCAGAGAGAATGGCAGCCTTCACAGGATTACATCAATACCAGTGTGAGAGCATTAAGAGGTCCCTCCCCAGAGTGTGAAGTACAAGGCCGGGCTATTGTGTGAACCTGCAGGTGATCCTTTCTTTTCTAAAGTTGCCATCCTTCATCTGATGAGCTGACGTGCTGACAGTGACAGCTAATATGGACCATTGTGTGTCCCATGGGACGAGCAACATCTGATATGGCCACCTGGGGGCAAGTTCACGGAGAGGGGGAAAGTTCACGGCACGTCTGGCATTGTGCGGTCGTCCCCTGGGCACCAGCACCTATGATTTATGGTAGGGTACTGTACCGCTCTCATGTAGCTGGTCACTTCGGGATGTTAGCTACACTCAGGACCGCGAATCATCAGAGGCTTGAGTGATAAAACCCCATCAATACATTCCAGAAGCACCGACACACCTTGAAGAATCCACCTGACGTGACGTCAACAGATAGTTCACACGGACGGGCATCACGTCACCGTCAGGCTGAGGGAACATGTGCAGCAGTAGAGGCGAGCCCTCAGAGCCTCCCAGCCACAGAAACAGGCTTCATTAATCTCAGCCACACTGACAGCACCATTGTAACCTCATAAATAGTCCGGGCCCGTATCTGATACTCTCCAGTGACGGGTGGGGAGATGGAACAGAGATGTACAATACCGGAGTTGTATATAGGTGATATCAATCTATACAGCTATGCAAGCGCACACACAGAGAAAGTAACGTCCCCCAAGCTTTCTTACACAACGAACCTCTTGCCACTTGCCACCCAGTGCCGATCACAAAAGAGGAGAGGATGAGATTACTGTATTTGAACCTGAACCTGCAGGTTGGGTTTCCAAGCACATGTCCTTTAGCATAAAGCACATTCCTTTAGGAAATGGGAAACAATAGTTGTACCTGTCAACAGCATGTTCACCGACACCATCAACCACGGACGTTTACGCTGACAAGTTGCTTCATTGTTTGCGGAATCATTTTGAGTATAATTTGATGTAATCTTTAATTTCTTTGTCAACACCGCGCTCCGATAATGAGTCATGTTTTGGCTCCCTGAAGCAAGGCAAGCTGACTGCACGTTCCCTACCTTGAGGTGTCACTCATCCTGATAAGGCGTACGCTTTGAAGCAGCATGTCGCTCTATAGGATGAGGTAACTGGCATCTGTAAAACCACCACAGGTGTAAGAGAAGCAGACGGTGGAGGCAGCCTGTCAATATGTTCAGAATGTAGGCAATTAATGTCCCATATGTTTACTGTGGGATTTAAATCGGTCTTGTCTGCTACATCTGAAGCTTTGCCTTCCTTTTTTTCCCTCCTCATTACTTTCACTCAGGAGTCATGATACCCAACTGTACAGACTAGTCATGCCCACAGCAAATGGGCTATGCCTCAAAAACATCTCGAACATGTTGTACACGCTAGCGGGCTCTGCGAGGGTGTACTCAGGCACAGTGGTGTTAAACGCTTATGTCGGCACGCTGATATGATCACACTGACAAATTGTTAACATGCGGATGTTCAGCAGGTATAATGTTCACCACGTTCAGCATCCTAGTTTAGCGCGTCAGCATGCTAAGATTTGCTAATTAGCAGCAAACACACAAGTGCAGCCGGAGCTGATGGGTCGGCCATTCGGTTCCTCAGGTAATTGATCATAAATGAAAGTCAAATTTGGACCTGATGATGGCGCAAAATGAAAGTTTGGGAGGGATCACCAATGTCAGTAGGATTCATCCTCTTGGGAACAAAATATGAGCAGCTGCTGGTTGGCTAAAGATGAAATGTTAGGGGATAACCAAAGTCGCATTCATCCTCGGGGGCCATGAATGGCTGTGCTAAATTTCATGGCAATCCATTCAATAGTTGTTCGACCGACCGAACAACAGACGTTGCCATGTGGGGAAATATGACAAACAGGCCAGATTTTCTTATCTTAAAAAGAGTTGACTTACCTCTTCATTTACACCTGAAATGATGGTATTCTTATTAATGTTTGCCTCAGTGCTTAAATGTTTCCTAAATGCCAAGTTGAATCATTCTTGCCTTCCTTTTTCCTGAAGACAGCCACTGCTGCCACTGTTGCTTTATCTCCCACTGTTATCATCTTGCAGTTAACTGACCGTAACAGCCTTTCCTCCACCAGAAGTCCCTCTCCCGCTGTGTCCCCCCCATCCTCTCAGCATCCCGTTCCTGGCCGATACACCTCAGCACATGGCTGCCAGCGTGGGAGGACATCCACACCACTGACCCGTGAACCTGTCAAACCAACCAACCAACCCCTCCCTGCCGAAGAACCTGCACCCCCTGCTCCTGCCTTAATGGCAAACAGTAGTGTTGTCAGCCCAGAACAAGACTTTCAGCCTAACCTTTAGGGTAATCTTGTTCTTGCCTAAACCTGATCTACCTGAAACCTGCAACCCACCCAAAACAAAACATCAGTATTACAACTTGGCTCTTATTTTTTTTTGTTTTTTTGTCATAGTTCCTAAGAGTTACAACATTGTACTCACCAAAGTGGTTGCTGAGACTGCTGGAGACACGGTGACATCAGTACAATGAAGTCCACTGGATCAAGAAGCGGGTCAGATGTTTAGACGGGTTATATGGAGCTGCAAATCTATGGTAAGTACGGTTTGTCAAAGATGAATCATCATTGTCCTGTAAACTGTGGGACGTTTCAACACACAATTTGGGAAATAATTTTACTCTCTGCTTGGGGTTTCTCTTCAACAAACCTGGTTAGCACTATGCAATAAACCACTGTTATCCTTTAATTTTGCCCAGCTCATTTGCACATGCCCTACTTTTTCTCCACGTAATTCTAATACTTTAATCAGCTGTTTCTTTGGTTCTCATTAGGAACCAGAACTCACAGACCTATAGTTAGCTACAACTGAGGCAGTATTAGCTTCCCAGAAAACTCCATCCCTCTTTCATTTGATCTTTACTAAATGAAGTTCATTTGGTGTTTTTAATGGCAGAAGCCAGAGCCCCATGCAGAGAAGGGTCAGCTCTGATGGAGCGCTGCGCTACTCGGAAAGGCGGGGTAGAAAAAGCCTGACTGGGCCGTGATGGGTCTCTGGCCCTTAACAGTCCCCATCGCTCACCCCACCCTCCCCCCCTGCTCCCAGCCCGGGAGCAGTGTGTCAGGAGCTGTTGATGAACTTGTTTTCCAGACAGCCGTGCTACCTTGGCCGGTGGTTTAGTGTGAGGGAATGCACCCAGTGGGACCTGAAACCGAAGCACCTGCTGCACTCGCCCACTCCACTCTCTGACTCCCAGCCTTCTCCGTTTACCAAACACCAGTTTCTAGGAACACTCAGCCTCCGCTATTTGCCATTTGGCTCGGTAGGGGTGTGTTTGACAGGGGGCGGCGGGGGCGGCTGTATTTGTGTTTGTGTATCGTACGTGTGTGTTTGTCTGTGCATGTGCGACTGTCCATCTGTCCATCCGGAGCAGGGTTTATATGTGTATAAATGTGTGCGTGAGCGTGTTATGAGGGGTGAAGAGACAAGCAGCTGAGGCCTAATGAGCTATAATGAGGTCTAATAGTGGAAAAGCCATCTAGAAGCCATGACCTTGGCATTATGACTGATGCCCACAACCATAACACATCTAAAAACAGCCTGGGAAACAAGCTAAAACACGCTGTCGTCTCACATGGTGGTAAGTCATCGGCCATATTTCATGGGAGGCATTGAATTACCTCGGAGTTAGCAGCGATTACAGACTTTGCAGTAAATCTGCAAATTAGACTTGGCCAGTTCATTTTGATGAGAATACCATTTTCCCATTTCAGAGCATTCATGAAAACAGCAAAGATAGTCCAGCATGTTAATCGTGTTAATGTTGACAGAGGAGGTGTCTTGCTCATAACATCCCTAATGCCACTTGGTGAGTGCTTTTATCCAAAGCTCTGACTGCATATATATATATATATTTAGTGTGGGTGGCCGCTGAGCCCTCAGTTGTTCATATTCTGCTTATCAAACTACAGGAAACATTAATAGACTTTGTTAGGCATTTATAGTACGTGCTGTAAAACTACGAGCATTTGCAGGTTTGCATGAAAGTTCATTCTTGGCCTTTGAAATAGTAGTTGGACTTTGGAGCATTTTCCCGAGCTTTCAACTGTAGAGATGGAGTTGTTGACTATAGTAGTTTTAGGACTTCTTATCCCTGTCGGCTTAAAGTTAAGTACGGAAGTTCATATTGTTGTTACGTAGCCATTTTGACGAAGGTCTCCTAACCTTACAAAGTAGTTATTTGAACCCAGACCACGTTTCCCTAACCTTAACCAAGTACTTATTCTATGCATAAACTTAATGAAACCTTAACCATAGCGTTGTCACATCATGAGGCCCTTCTAAAGGGCAGTTACAAACGGCGCATTTTGCCATTTAATGTGGAGGATTTGTTTCAAATACACTGTGGTGAAAGTATTGTTAGGATTAGACAACAAAAACACTTGATCGTTGTTACAGTTCTTAAAGATGTCAATCGCAGGTCTTATTGGAGGTGAACTTCAGCCTCCTGCATGAAAGTCAAACATGCTACACACCCTCACTTGCCACCAGGCTTCATGAGGGGAAAACTACTTCCTGCATAGGCACTGAGCGTTGGATTGGTAAATTGTGAGGTGCAAGTATGGCTACTGGGATAATACTTGGCGATCCATATAGTCCGATATCCAATATGAGTTTGTAATAGTATTATCTCTAAAGCTGTTTTGAGTCCTATTTTCTCTCATGAATACATTCCTTATAAACTACAACTCCCTGCACTGTATGAATTATATTGGCTTCATTAAACTTTAATAGTATCTGTTAGATTACTCTAAATGACAGTCATTATTAGCGGCTAGTCCTGCATTTTCACTCTTAGTTCTCGCTTTCTTAAGGCAGCTCACCGTCTTGCAGGTCTCACTCGGCCCAGCGGCAGGACAGAGATGTGGCAAGAGGTGAGCCAAAAGGCTGCACATATGGACTGCAGCTGATTTTCCGAGTGCAACACACACACAGACACACACACACACACTCACTCATACACACACCAAGTCGTCCTCACCTTTTAGTTCGCACACTGCTGAAGCTGACTAGGTAATGGCTTTTATGGGGCAGCTAACACAAACAGTTCACAGGCCATAAGTCCTTGTCTCAACAGTTTTTGTTTGACCATAAATTACACACTAGAGCACCAATGGGACCGTATTAATTTGACCAGAAATACAGAAGAGACATAATAAGAGAGCTGTTTGAGAGGTCTGGCGGGTTATCTGTGTGCAGAGAGTTTGTGTGCACTACCAATACTGATTTATATTACTCGTGTTTAATCATACGTATTTCATGTCACATACTTACTCTGTAGCTAATCACGTCTGCACTGGATTCTATATGTGTCCCAAACATATACATATAGTTTGTTTTTCACATTTATTCTCATAATAATTTCGAGTTTCCTTGTAAAGTTTTATATTGTAAGATGTTTCAGAGACTTTTCCAACCCCGGGCCAGTTTGAAAGAAACACCTTTACTGCATTAAAATTGCACATTTTAAAGCATTCCCCAAACCCCACATGGTCTAACCATATTCTCCATCAATGATTGTCATCCCAATAACTCACCAACCTCTATGCATGTGTCTATATACTTGTGAAAGTATATGTGTGTGTGTGTTTGTGTATTATTAGGCAGTCTCAGCGTGCTGTGGCCGGCTGGCTGGTGAAGGGAAGCCGTGTCTGCGTGGACGGACCGCTGCTGGAAGAATAACAGAGGAGTTGCTAGTTTAGCTGCACGCTGGGACTTATTAAGACTGGAAAGGTGTGTCGTTCACTGCAGTAGACGCTTAACAGCCCACATCAAACTCTCAGACACACTTGCGCAAACATGGGCTGTGTGTATGTGACTCTACCTCCCTGCTGTTTCATAGCTCCGTCAGGGCCATTCAGCCCTCAGACATCCCCTTTATTTCAATCAGTGCTGGACAGGTATGCTGAGTGCTGGGAGCTCCCCCTGCTTCAGGCAAGACCTGCTTCTGGCTCTTCCACTGAATTATGTTTGACTGACAGGCGGTTGCATTCGGTCCTCTACTGACTGTTCAAACGGAGGAAGCTAGTTTGTGCATCAGCTTTAGCATCAAAGGTCTCTTTGCAACAGATCAGTCAGACTAACAGGAGGAATGTGGCTTCAGGATAGAGATATCTTGACTTCCTCCACCTGTAACAAGGCCTCCAGTGGTGGAGTCACAGTGAGACTGTGACTTGAAGGTAGCAAATTATCACCAGGTCTGCTCAGGTCAACTATCAAGACACTCTTGAGCAAGGCCCTTAAACCGTTATTACTCCACTGGAGTATCTCACTTCACTGTGCTGCACAAGACTCTAAAACTGCATGACTGAAGCAGAATGTGCAGAAACTGAAGGCAACCGTTCGCAGGCGCAAAACAGTTTGATTAAATCTATACAGACTTCCTAAAATGAGTCAAACCTTGTTTACTTTTTAATGAGGTATTCCAATAACCATCAGGAGAAAAACGCCTCTATGGCTTTACAGAGAATAACAGGAGTAAATTCCAATTTTCCTGGTGAGACATTTAGATTTTCTCTACATCTGTATAAGAGCATTTGAGACTGGGTTTTAGACCGCACACCGAAATAATAAATGGATGCAACAATCATTTATGTAAGCATTTTCTGATCTGAAAAAGGAATAGTTCAACATTTTGTCACCAGTTTGGTTATTACTAAAACTGCTCGGTTTAAGGTCAGTTGCAGATCGTGGTCACGTTTAAAAAAAAAAAAAAAACCCAACGCTGACTGGTGATGTGAGACGGGATGAGAACTGCTTTCTCCGGGTGTCAAAGTCGTGTCTTGCATCACTATAACACTGTCATGTCATACATCCGATCCAGGCTTGTGAGAGAGGATAGTCAGTTATCTGCAGCCCCGCAGCAGGAAAACACACTAATAGGTGGCGTTCAGCATTTGAAACGAGCAGCCAGTCTTGGATTTTAATCCAGATCTAGTGAGTACATGATTATGTTCCTTTAAACCACCAAAATACAAAGTCTCCTCGACTACTGGTCACAAGTTTCTACAAGTTTTTTTTATACATCAACCCAAATGATAGACAAGTCACCCTTACCCTCCATATAAAATGATGTATAGTCCCCTACTTTCTCAGAATACTGCCTTAAGGGGAAATCTCAGAGGGCCCTTCAATATTTCTGCCTGCTTGTGTCAGACTGTGTGTTCGGCTCATAGCAAAAGATGCCTTGGGCTTAATGTTTTGGAAAAGGAGGAGAAAAAATCTTAATGGAGCTGACCCTTGGTGGCTTGAGATAATGAATGCTCCTATTCCACAGTCCTTTTTATCCTCTGGCAGTATCTATGGACACCACAGCTCTGGTCCTGGTCCTGGCCTGGTCTTGTTGCAGACTCAGGATCTGGGGATGACAGGGGCCTCAGTGGTGTGTGATTGGCCCCCACAGGACTGCTGATTAATAGCCATAGGAACAAAAAGCGCATGGGCGGGGCCTCCTGGGGCCACCTTGTGGTTCTGTACCACAGTCCTCGGAGGGTAGTCAGAAGTACCTGTGGGGCTGGTTACATATAGCACTCAGCTGCTTCTCTGGGCCTGCTGGTTTCAGGGACAGACAGTGATTGAGATCCACATGACTGCGTTCCTTCTCCTACGGATGCTGTGTGCGTTTGATCCCCAGGCTTTGATCTTAAAGAGATTCTTCAGTGTCGTCCTTCAGACGTACCAAAGAAAAACCAGAGATCCTTCAGGTCCTTAGATGTGACCGTGAACCCTAAAATAACCTCCGAGCTCAGTGTATCCCCTTACAGTGAGATAGCACGATGACTGAAACCAGTGACTGGCACTTCATAACAATGTCGACTTTTTCTTTCAGGCTGTCACCCTCTCCTGAGACCTAAACCGTTTTTGCCAAGCGGTCCATCAAAAGAGAAACGCTCTTTTTGCATTTCAGTTCTTCTTTTTTTCCCCCTCTGTGATGTTTGCGAGGGTTAACTACATAATGTCTGAACGAAGCAGTCAGATGTGCGTCTGATCACTGGGAAATAGCCAAGAACATAGCCGCCCTTGATGAATACAAAATGAGAAATCGCTAAACGCCATGTTCTATTAAATAACTTACAAAAAGTTTATTTCAAGAATCCTTTTCATGCAGAGCCATGACCGGCTTCCAAACTAGCTCAGGGGTCGCAAGATGTAAATGTGCACTCGTACGTACAGGTCTCAAGCTGGGATTTAAGGTGTGCACACAGAAACCTTCTTCCTTCGACAGATGAATGTGAAAACACATACGTCATTCTGCACAGAGAACCTCCATCCAACGTCCAAGTGAAGTGTCAATAAGCCAAGCCAAGGAGGGGACTTTAACAGGCGTGTGCCACTGTACTGAAGTAAGCCCGACGGTCATATATTTGTGTTCACTGGCAGGCTTTTGCCATAACGTACAGTGAGGAGAGAATACTGAGAATGTTTCTCTCATTTAGTGCTAAGAGTGATGTTTTTGCAGAGATCATTGTCAGTATGAGCAGTGTGGTGTCACCTTTTTCCGTAGATTTCTGAAGGGTGGCGCTCTATTTCCTGTCATAGGGAATAGTGTTATTCATGCTATCTTTCCAGCTACATCACACTGCCGCCGCCGCCGCTGCTGCTGCTGGAAACATAAAATCTATCATTTTTTCCGAGGATATCTTCCGGGAATGGCCAACCAAACGCTGCGTGGTCATAAGAGCAAAGAGAAAAGCATTCACCGTCAGGCAGTAGGTTGGCTCACTGTTGTGTTGTACAAACAATACATGTTTGAGATTTTTACTTTAACCAAACTGCACAACACTATGGAAAAACATGCCACGCTGTGGTAGTCAGTATGTGTCTTGGTACACTTGTACAGTGGAAAACCCATATCTGAAGAATCCAGGATCAGGCCATGGGAGTCTGGCATCCGTCTGCTCCTCTGGCCATTCGCAACAATACGCTCCAATAGGATGTCTGTAATAATATTAGTGGGAATGTTTTTAAAAGGCCCAGACAGCCCCAGAATAATATGCTGTACAAAATAATACAGGACCTCTCAACCATATCCACACCAACCCCTGTGTCTCTACACCAAGAATTACAAACCAAAACCTGATGGAGACGCATTTCTCCACAGAGATTTTTCTTAGAGGAGACATTGTCCAGTTACTTTCAGACATTTTGTTAACACATCTTTGAAGAAAGGCATCCAAATTCATCTAAAGCTGCGTGTGATTAAAGTCATCAAACCTAAATAAAATGGGCAACGAGTGATAAAATGCATTAATGGGACATATTACTTTCAAACTTGAAACTCATTTTCTCTAAATGGGTATATGGTCTCCAGTCTTTCTTTAAATTGCACTATTATATCCCTGATCCGAAAACAGCCTATCTACATATAAGACACGAGGGAGTGGCAGGTCCAGAGGACATCCCTGCTCCACCTCCCCAATTACCTGTCCATCCTCACCTCTGCTGTCCCTTGGTATCAAGACTCCCCCGATATTCTGACCATGAATCAGACCTTCAGTGCCTCTTCATCTAAATGACTTCCTCAGGTCAAGGGTCAATGTCCCATCACTCACTAAACCCTGGCTGATTAGATAGTTAGGTCAAGGTCCCAGGATGGGTATTTGCTTTAATGAATGCTAATGTGACATTAGATTTCCTGTTTTTCAGGGTATTTCATGATGTGAACATGTATTGTGGTATCTGCATAGCATTCAGCCGGTTGATAAAGATCTCTGTATTCCTTCCAGCTCCTGAAAATGCAGCTGATCGCAGCTAAAGTCATTAGGGTTCTTGCGCGCTTATTGTTACAGATCAGAACGTCTCTACTCGTTTTATTTTAATCCAACAAAGAAAATGATCAACCCTTCATCTATTTTTATACCATTTTCTATATGACTTTGTTAAAAGTTGCTCAGTGCGGCACTATGTCTGATGGTCTGTTTCCCGCAGTGCTTCAAAACCTTTCTCACAATTTTAGTCCATGGTTTTGTTTTCCAATCATGACTCAGCGTCCGTTTTCTGTGCTGCATACTTTCGTCTCGACTCCATTTCTCTCACATGAAGAACGCTGCAGAGGAACTGGTCAGATTGCGGCTGCGCTCGTGCGCAATCTGAAGGGCCCTCGATGACACATTTGTGTCAGGAAGTAGCTCTGGTCTTTGAATACTATTCCGAAACACAAAAGCAGAACGCAGAAGGCAATATTTACATCAACAGCAACATTAAAGGCTGTAACAATGTAGCCCCCGTGCTGCAGCGTGTGTCAACAAAGCGACGCGACAAACAACAAGCCTAAATCCCAAGTTAATTTGCCCCCATAGAAAATGGTACGGCCCGACGGGGTGGGAGGAAAGAACCAACGATTGTGTTTTGTTTTTGCCTCCAGCTTCACAAACAGTGGCACTAACAAAGTATCCTTTCTGTGCCGTTTCCTTCCACTCTGATTGGACTAATTGGGACCTGTTGACAGCGAATCCCATCCGCGCAGGAACAGGCCAATCACGTCTCCGCATCTGTCATCCCTGGCACACAGGGCTTCCACTCCCCTCATAAAGGCCTTTGTCTCTGTGACCTCAGTGACCTTTGGCATTTTTTAATATGGAAAGCCTGATTAAGTCTCCCAAAACAGGACGCGAAACATTTTGGTGAACAGAATTTGGTGCAAAGTACAAAGGCTGTACCCTTCATGACATAAACAGCTTTACAACAGCTCCCGTGCACTGTACAAATCGGAAAAGTTGAGAAAAGTCAAAATTATACAGAAACAAATTTGTCTTAATTTCTTATGTTTTGCCTTTGAGTTTGTCCAATTCAGAATTCCCACGTCTGTTAATTTACTCCATGTTGGACCAACCTATGATTTTACACTGTCACAAATTTAAGGTCTCATTTGTGTCTATGTGTTTTTAAGTTAAAATAACTGATATCTGTACACTGGTTGAGGTAGATACCTGTCTTCATCATGGTTTTCACTGTTTTAATGTGGCTCATCTGAGACACGTGCAAAAAGAGACATAAAATAGTGAATTGTAAGCCAAATGCAATACATTCTGGGAAGTGTATGCTAATAAGTTAGAAATGTTCCCAAACAATGTAATTTGAAGGACAATCAGCGGGACATTCAGTCAACTCGTCATTTTAAGTTCCAAGACTCAACTCAAATTCATGAAGGTGATAACTGGACAATTCAAGTTGACCTGACTGTCTCACTGACGTGTGAGAGTCTTGTATGGGGTAAACATGGAGTAAAATTCCACAAATAAGGAACACAGGTTTCTCACATTGCAATTTATTTTTTTTTTGCCTTGCGACATTCACACAAATGTCCCCCACTGGACCTTTTGTGCAGCGTGTTTTTATTTGCTCCGAACGGGTCAGGGTACCAACAACAATCACTTTTTATGCCAAAGGATGTAAATTGCGAGGGAAACACAGTTTGGGAAAATCAATAGTGAAAAAGATTTCGAATGCATTTGAATTTATTAGGACCAGCCTTCGGTGCGACACATTTGATGATGAAAGTCTTGTCCTATTTAAGTAAAGCTTTCGTACTACCTGTGTTGGGGCTGGGTGAATCGCACTACGAAGGAAACAGATACATCCTTACTACATGGTCATTTTTCTTTCCTTTGCTTTGAACACGTTCAAAGTGAGGAGGCACAACAACACCTTTGCTCAAACCGCCAGAGGAAGAGTGCGACTGTTCGCAGCTGAGGAAGCTCCATCCAGAGTCTCCGAGAGCAACTTATCTGTCAGCACCATTATGAGCCTCTCGTATCTTGGCCTGCACCTGTCTTTGGCGGTCCAGGAGTGTGATGAGACCCCCCCGCCCCCTCCAGACTCCCCACTACCCTCCGTCCTCAGGAGCTGAGGAGAGGCCTTGGGATCCCTATTCATGGAGGATGATCGACAGGGCAGCAGCCTGAAGAAAACGGCAGCTGTGATGAGAGAGAGAAAGAAAGGAGTGTGTACCCATGTCCCCTTTGTGCTTTTAACTACCTCCCCTCTTGTCTTCCACGGCCATGTCCACACAATAGAGTCTTAACAGGAGCTGTCAGCAGGCCACGCTAGTGTGACCACTGTGGGCACCGGGGTTAGCCGGGATCACATCAGCTCTGTGTTTGTGTGTCACTGAAAGCCAGCTAGCTACAGTTAAAGCAAGTTTTGTGGCGCTTTCTAAAGGAGCCTGCAGCAGCTTTCAGCCTCGTGTTTACCCACACCGAACTCCAAAGAGGCGGAGGGCGTCATGTCATTGAAGAAGAAACGGGGGAGGCTTTAAAACGCTTGAAAAAATAAAAGTTAAGTAAGGTGTCCAGCCAGGTGGGGGGGGGGGGCCTCCACTTTGCACCTGAGGTTTGATCAATATAGTCAAGTGATGACATGTCAATTTGCACTGGCAGAAAAGAGATGGCGAGGCCGTGAATGGTGGCGCTGAGAGATGGCGGCAGGTGAATTGTTCTGACGAGCGGATACAGTGTATCAACGCGCTGCTTTTTAAGCGTGTTATTCGTCTCCCCGCCGCCGCCGCCGCTCGCTCAGTGTTTTCTTACATTCAGAGCGCTATTTAACCAGCGCGCGTGAAATCGATACTCCTTGCCGTCCCCATTGTGCTTTTGCCTTTGTGATAACGCAGTGTTTATGAGTTATTGCACTGTACACACAGCCACGAGCCAGCTGCAGCCATTATTTGATGGTTGATACATGTAATTAAGCCACAAAGGCACTTAAGAGCTCTAAGCCCCGGGTACAAAAGCGGTGGGGTGGCATGATCAGATAAGCTTGAATCAGCTCATGATTTTAATTGTTACTGAACAATGATTGGACAGGTGTCTTAGCAGAAAGGGATTAGGAGCACACACACACACACACTGACTAAAATGTCCTCAATGGGAGACCACCTCAGTTGCACTGTGTGGCAACAGCGGGCTTTGGATTTTGCTCATTGTTTCTTAAAAGAGCAACAAATGTGTAGTAATTCAAATAAATGTGGACATGGGTCTCTCGTGCATGTCAGGAACCTTACAGCTGGTTTTTACAGGGCTACAGCTTATGTAACAGCTGACACCGTTAGCCATACACCTAGGTGGAGGCGTGCAAAGTCGGGTGTTTGATGGCTCCGTGGCCATTAGATGGCAGTGATGCATAGCTGAGCCTTCTGGTCTCCTGGAACGAGAAGCTGTTATTTTCTGCTCTATTTTTTTTTTTTTTTTGGAAAGACAGAGAAAATGTTTGGCTGATCATTTGTGTGTTTGAGTTTTAAAGCAGTGAGTCAGCACAGCTCAGTGGGCCCGGTTTAGCTCCAAAATATTCAAATCATACTGTTTCAAAACCCCCTGCCGGCTCCCACGCAGACAATCTGGGCATGTGCTTGTGAAAAAGTTTTTGAGCAAGAGTTTTCCTGGAAATCTGAAATCTGTCACAGTGCAATTAGTCAAAATCACATAAGACTTCTGCCACGTGTACGCACCACATATTCAAACAATTTACACTCACTGTCTCTCATTGGGAAGTTCAGAGTGAAAATGCATCAACGAACACACTTACATAACATCTTACCCGTCGTAGCTATCTAGAATGAGAGCAGAGTTCCACTCTTGATCTGTACCTGTGATATCCAGACAAAAGAATCAAACAGAGGGAAGCTGAACACTTTTCCCGCTTTGTTTGCAGGGTTTACTGTAAGCGTAGGATCAGATCTCGAATTCCAAAGGGAAAAGCCACCGGTAAACAAACAAGCAACTCAACAGAAACACGTTTGACAGAGAGAATAACTCACTGTGGTAGCTGACAGCAGAGGCCTTATTGTGGTCTGGCTTTTATCTGTAAGGCAACACAGAGACGGCATCAGAGGGCCCTTTGGTCTGCCGTGCACACAGTGGATCAACCCGGCCTTATCTGCAGGCATCGCGAGCCAGTGTTTGTGTTACCTCAGCCGGGCCGTGAGGGGAACTACGGCACGGCTAAGGTAACCTCCGCCTCATCGCTGCGAAGGATTCAGCTGTGTGCCCTCGCTCGTTTTAAGATGAAAGATTATTCGTATATTCACAAGAGTTTGCGACTTTGACTCACACTAAACACCCGACCTCAACACATGCGCGTAGCTCCATGGCCATTTCTCCAAAGAGTTCAAATCGAATTGGTCTCTATAGATATAGATATAACTATTAAAGGCAGCTCATTGCAGTAGCAAATGTTAACAGGGCAGTTAACAGTAACTAACATACAGTAGACTGCTTCTATTCTCAAGAACTGGGAGTAAAAATGAACCACAGAAATTAGCATGTCGTCTATATACTTTAAGCACCACCGGTAATAAGTTGACTGCAGCATTAAAGTCATAATCGTTTCATCCGATTAAAGCTGCTTTAATTCATATTTTTGCTAATGGATGAAATGGCTATGAATAATGTGAAAGGGGTAAACCCACCCAACTCTGCAGTTCCACCGAGCTCTGCGGAGCGGTTTAGCGTCTTCCAGCTAATTGTTTTTGGGGGTTTTTCACGGCGCCTTCACTGTTTTGGTTCAACTCTCATCAGGGACGTTTCCAGATGCAGCAAAGCAGGTGTTCTTGACGAAGACAACTCTAATAAACACACTGTACACTGCTTTCCTGTGTGTTTGCTGGCCCCAGTGGGCTGTTAAATGCGTCATTTCAAACAGAACTCTGGCACCTGTATTATTAAGATGCACTTGTAGTTACCACCACCGCCCACAAGAGTATGACTTCTAGAGTTTTAGAACTTTAAGTGATACATATATTCAGTGTGGAGTATCCGTAAAAGTCTATTAAAAAATGAAATATGAAGAATGGAATAAGTTTATAAAAAAGAAAATTATTTAAAATGTTTCACTGACATGAAAATATGAAAGTGTACTCCAAATCAAAGAAATCCATCAGGTCAGACTAACCTCTATTCCGCCAATAAAAATGTCAGTACAATCAATTTACATGCATCTGTCAGCCTCTTTCCCTCAAAGGCAATCTGCTGCCTCAACCTGTCGTGCTGTTTATGACTTTCCAACATTACTTGGGTGTGTTTATCCAAACATCATTATAGTACAGTACCAAGAGTGCACGCATTTCCAGTCACCAAGGACTGGGGAATTAACTCATGGCTCTGTCATTGCTGCATTTTATTTTTAAATGATGTCGATTTCCCATCTAGACAGTGCATACAGTATATATATATATGTATATATGTATATATCTATATATATGCTCACATACACCTTTGTGCTTGCAGGTAGAAATTGGGTTTTGGAATTTGAGTAAAGCACAATATGAGGCACCAGGACTTACTTAGATAATATTTTGATTGGCCAAGTTAGAGCTCCTGCTTTCAGAAGAGCTCACCCTTAAATGAGTCAAATCAAGGAGGTCTGAGGGGCCGTAACAGGATCCCTCTGTTCAGCTGTACTTTACTACATGCCTCATACACACTGCTTTCGACAAGAGTTCAGCGTGTGTGTGTGTGTGTGTTCAGGGGGTTAAGGTGGGTCTATGTTTCAGTCACATTATATTTACAGTCATTTCAGTAATCCCAGAGTACAAGAGAGACCAGATAATTAAATCTAACGTCTGCTTCTCACTTTATTCACTGCAGTCCATCGGGGGAACCAGACAGACAGAGTGACGGACAATATGGCAGACAGACAGACAGATGGTCAGAGGGGGGAGATGGGAGATGAGCCGCAGTGACTGACATCCACCCAGCCCTGTGTGAGCCACACATGCCACAGTCATTCCCTCTCAGTCGGGCAGAAAAGCGGCGCTCTTGTCTCTGCAGGCTGCGAGCTGCCAAACACTGCAGTTTTCCTCCTCATGAACGGGGCTCTGAACCCAAACCCTTTGGCCAAGTGCAAGAGAGGCATTAGGGCCCATGTCAAAACAGCTTACAGCCAAACAGTGTGCTCTAAAAGGCCCAGGCCTATTCATGGAGTCATTCAAAGTGACAGCACCCTGAGCCTCCTGCTCTCTGACAACGCTTTGCGCTGGAGTGAGGAGGCTCGGCGCTTTGGCTAATGTCAGGGAACACGGCGCAGCTCTTTGTTAACGTTGGCAGCTGAGGCCAGGTTCTTGAAAACAGGAGTTTTCCTTTAAGAGGACAGCTCAGCACATGCTGCTGGCGGCGTTTACATGCGTCGAGTAGGCCAGGTATTGACCACGCTTTGGTTGAGGTCTCGTTCTGGCCAAACTGTTTACTTGAACACAGCTGAGTTGAGTCTCTGTGTTGTCTTGGAGGAACGAGTTACTTGCCACATCCTCAATTGAGCAACAGGGTCACCCCTGTGACAGAGGAAAGGACTAATCATTGTGGTCATGTGTGCAAGCTTTCTGTTTGCCACCAAGTCGCTTGTTGACATCGAAGTGTACGCGCAACAATTTGAGACAGAGCAGGAAAACCTGAGGGAGCAAGATGTTTCCGTGCCACTGGATCCATTTTAACATCAGAGTAAACCTTAATCACAGTTCCCAGAAACACAGCATGTAGCTAACCTGGTTAACCAGGTCCTACATTTCCCACAATGTAACTCAGTGTATACAAGCATACAAGTAATGACATCATCAGGGTTATTTTCTCAGATCAGTTGTAAATTGATCATGACGTGTGAAAGTGGTGCAGTGATCCTTTAAATGTCTCAGAGGACACTTTGCTAATAAAGACGATATCATCTTGATGATAACATGATGGAACTCATGATGTTTTAATTGGATCTAAAGGTCAGTTTAGCTACATGTTGTATTTTGGGAGTATTCATTATTAAGTATGAAGGGTTTGCTGTCACGTTGTAATAAAGTGGATTATCTTGCTTACAACATTTTGGAGCAGGCAATCAGTCATTTGTAATGACTACAATTTCGAAAGTGACAACCTGGGTACCTAAAGGAAAGACAGGCAGCAAAGACAGTTCATGAGCATTGTCATCGGTGTCTTTTCCATTTGTCAGGATCCTGTGCCTCTGACCCTTGACCCGTTTGTCTGCTTGTAATGTTGCTAAACAAGGTGCTGAGGCTTCTTCTCCTAGTCACTTTAGTCGCTCTGAATGAATGAAACAGGATACAAAGGCACCTGACAAGTAAGTTTCAGTGTGACATTACTGGTATGTGCGGCAGAAAGGATCCAATATCACTCTCTGCTGAGCTAGAGACAGATTGTCCTGGCAAGCTAAATAAACAGTAGATTAATCTGTCTTCTCACTGCGAGCTGACAAAGTCGGTCATGGATGAAATCGAGGCTTTTGACAGGTAGTCTTTCGAGATGAAGCACCGATAGCAAGAACTTGAGAAGGAAACTCTGAAATGCGAGGCCTCTGTCAGACAGATAAGAACAAATGATGAGATTCAGGGAGTTACTCACGGCGTTGCTATTGTTGTGTAAGGACAAATAATAAATTGAATGTAACAGTCAGGTGGTCACTTTGATTTCATCATTTTTTAGCACGGCTCAGGTGGGTCCATGGCGCAACACGTTTATAGCAGGAAATGTTAGAGTAAGGGCGGCAGCAGGTGTCAGGGGAGCTGCACGGGGGCCGCCCAGGCTTGTCTTATCAGACAAGGCCTCCTGCTGTCAGCGCAGCGAGTGTTGAGTCTGCTGCACAACGCTGACATCGTCCAGACACCCGCAAACTCCGAGAAGGAAGGATCATTTTTGTTATGAAACGGTCTGCTGTGTGCCATGCTGCCTGAGTGCACGCTGTGGCTGAGGGACACATTCAAAAGACAGAAAGACGGAAAGACGAACATACAAGATATACAAACAATATCTTTTTTTTTACGAAAATGACTCCCTACTTTCACTTTCTAAAATAATCACAGCTCTCCCCAGCATTGAAAATACTTTTTTTGGACTGCAACACACAAGCCAAAACAATAAAATGATAATAATGAAGCCCTCATCATTTTCCTACAGTCCCTTGTGTTATGACATGTATGATGTATGTCATGTATGTATGCAAAAATGTATAATACACACACACACACACACATATATATATAACACTGAACCCCGAGTTGTTCCCAATGGGCAGGCCAGCGCCTTGCGTGGCAGCTGCGCCCCCCCCATTGGTGCATGGGTGTGTGAATGGGTGAATGAGAGGCAACACTGTAAAGCATTCAAACGAGTCAAGGTAGAAAAGCGCTATATAAATGCAGTCCGTTGACAATATTTGACTTTTACCAGGAACTGGATGCTCGCCATTTGCTGCAGTTCACCACCAATATAATAATAGATAATGGATATAATGCATTGCTCCATATACTCATTATAGATTTAAATTGTGCTGAAGCAATATTGACAATCAATCATTTGACTGACAGAATATTAATTGACGACAATTCTTGGGAAATTGACTGCGCATACACTGATAAATCCCCACAAAGGCACAAATAGTCAAGTCAATTTTGTTTATATAGCCCAACATCACAAATCACAAATTTGCCTCATTTGCTGATCAAAAGAGAGGGTGGGATGTTTTCTGAGCTGGGGGCCGACTGACCAGCGTGCAGCAGACAGGCAGGCCTCTAATACACATGTTGCACGTGTGTACAACCCCAAGCTTTGCACCCTGTTCACCACATACACGAGTAAACATACACATTTAAGCGACACGTGGATTTCAAACTTCACTCTTATAATTATTAAGCAGCATTGAGCAACACACCGACGACAGGGTTGGGCAAGACACTGTCATTTGGAGGCTTAGCGGACGGAAAAAGCACATGTTACAAGCTAAATTCCACTGCCAAGATGAGTGAAAACACCAAGCAGACCCTTGCTGCGCGGTACAGTACAACATGTGTGCTTCCCATCTGGTATGCACGCTCACTGTAATCAGCATGGGAGCGTACACTATGTGTTTCGAGGGCTCAGCCTCTTATTTGGACGGCTGTCCGAGGAAGTGGTTTTCAGCTGTACATCCGAGGGATCCTCTGTTCCGCTCCCTGCCTCAAGTGTTGTTACCTGGTTTAAACCAGATGGCCGCAGGTTAGACCAGCAGCAGCCACAGTGAAGGCGAGTTGAGTGTGAGCGCGGGACAGTGTCTGGTACTGACGCTCAGACTGGGGTTAGGGGTACGTTTGATATGATGGAATACATGGCAACAGCACAGGAAAGGACAGGGAAGTCAGAAAGTATAGTGAGACAGACATAGGACTTAGAATATCACCTGCCTTAGCCTTATCCTATATCACTATATTTGTACATGCAGTGTTTTGGTAAACCGCAAGATGAGTTTTATTTCAAAATAAAATCTTCTAAAAATCCCATTTTTAAGAAATGAAAGATTATGAGCACAAACTTAAACCTATTATGATGGCAATTATAGATGTGAGGTAGTCGGATAATGATGTTTAACGACTTGAGACCATGATTACATGGTGTGGAGTACACAACAACAACATACACAGTACAATAATGGCAACACAAGGTTGGAGTGCAGTGCGAAATAAAAGAAACATTCTGAAGAAAGACCCTAATTTATGAATGACTTTTGGCTCATCCAACTGTAATAGCAAAATTAACTTAAACATAGGTGGTTTAAGTTTGGCCAGCACTTTTTAATTATTATTTTTATTTATTATGTTAGCATGATCCCATTTAAAAAAACAAAAACTGCCTCCCAGACGTTTGTCTTTAAGGTTAAAAACCCTGGACATGGATTCCCATCCAAGCCTTAACTTCCAGTGAGCCTGCCTGTAATATCTGTTTTCAGACGTAAGATAACTAAATTAAAATATGGCCTGATTTTTCAACTACAGTATGATGGATTTACAACATCTAGAGTTCCTGACGGGTTATGGAAAGTTATTTGTTTGTAATTGTTTTCATGACTATATCTATTCTTGACACTAACTTTTAAATCTCCAGGCGTAAATGCTCTTCAACATCTCCACCTCAGGCTCTTTTTATTATTGGTTTCATGCAGTGTTGACGGCAAAGGTTACGGTTAATAAAGTGCCCCACCTTTACCAGCTTCAACATTATGTGATGAACAAATTCATGTATCGATAATTGTAATTCAGTAATATAATGTATATTATTCTGAAATGGGACATTCTGCATAATGAGTACACGGTACTCAGAGGAGTTTATATTTAGAGACTAACATTGTCTCTTAGTCTGGTCTTCTTGTAATTTGAGGTTCCGTCTTCATTGTATTGTTTAACAGTGTTGGTTCGCAGCTGCAGGGAACGCTGCCTCACATGCCTTTATGAGCCAGTCACCCAACTCTAAAGACGTTCATTAGTACAGTCGCCTATGAACACTTAAATGTTCCAGAGACTTTTCCACCATGAAAAAAGACAAAAGAGAAAAAAAAGAAGAGTTATTGAATATTAAATGGATTTAACTTTAAAAAAGCTACTGTAGGACTAAAGGTTTTGGCACCATCCCTCGGAAACCCACACTGGCTGACCTCAGAACAAGCTTCTATGGTGTAAAATGAAATCTGTTAATATCAAATGAAGTGTAAGTGAGGGGAGCCGGGGGTTGATGGGAGCTGGAAGACGACGCTCCCAGACAAAACTGTCAAAAGCGTCAGGATTAACTTCGGCCTCGTCTGCTGTCTGTCTGTGTGCCGGCGAGCCGGCGGGTTTGACAAATTGACTGACAGACAGATGCAGGTCTGCGGGCCACACACACACACACACACACACACACACACACGAAAAAAAAATACTGAGCAGGCTGAAAGTAGCAGGAGGAAGGAATGAATGAGAAGTATATTTACTCGAGTACTGCACTTAACACAAATCTGTAATCTGTAAATATTGCACTGTTTACTCCACTACGTTCATCTGACAGCTATACTTTCTAGTTACTCAGATTTCACATGGAAAAAAAACAACATATGATAAGCCCATGAAATACAGTGCATCGTTAAAGATTAAACCAGTGGTTTCCAACCTTGTGGCTTGTGACCTCTTACACCTTGTCACATTTCAGAAACAGATGAACATGAATTTGTGTATCAGAGCTTTGTGCTTTCTCTTCTGTGGCCCACGAAGTAGGATTTTGGAGGCAGGACTTTTACACTTTGTACACAGTGATAGGATAGTGAAGAGGATCTGAGTACTTCCTCTACCTCCGTCCCCCTCCCCAAGTCCTCTCTTTCCCTTTAAGCCTCTCAGCCTGCTCACCGCCTCACAGACATGTGATAAGACAATGTAATGACTTGTAATCTAATGTAACGTTAGATTACATGCTGTGTCAATGGTTTGGATGGACCCCAAAACCAACAAACCTTAGGCCGGTCTGCCCCCGTTGATATGCCGGGGTCGGGCCCCCCGAGACAAAGTCTGCGGCGGCCGGTGACGTTGTTCACCGGCCCTGACAAATCAGGACAGGTGGAGACATTTCTCTGTCTTTGTCCCCCCCCCCCACCCCCGGCCCGACACCGTCCTGAAACCGGATCGGGGAAGTCGAGTCATGCACCGCCATTCTTCATAACTCAATACTAGCGTTGCTTGAAGCCCTGTTGCCCGGCAACCAAATGTTTTGCCGCTGCTCTTTTATTTTGGCCTTTTTCTGTCTGCCCCACACCCCCTCCCTCCACACACACATTCATACACACTGAAGTATCCCAGGAATTGCATCAGTGAAATGCATTCAAGATCTCCCATGGATCATCACAAGGCCTATAATAGCTCCCATTTTCTCTTTTTTTTGTTGCTTCAGTCCATCTGCAGAGGAGATTATCATGGACTCCAATTCGCTTTCTCTCCGCCTTTCCATCCTCTGCTCCTTTCTCCATCTTGCCTCTCCCCCCCACCCCCCCGGCCTACACCTCAAGCACATTGATCACCAGGCGTTTCCCAACCAGCCGCGCTTGTTGATCGACAGGCCTGAGAGCTGCGGCCAACCGACGGGGAGGGATGGATCGGAGCCGCTCGGTAATAAACATAGACAAAGTTGTGCGATAAAAGAGCAATTCCTCAATCTGCGTCTCAGCAAGCCTGAGAGGAGCTGAGAGGAGACGCGACGACGCGGGAGGAGATGAGCTCGCTGAAAAAGCCTTCCAGCTTATAAATAGTGGGAGGCTGCCTCTCAGACAGCGTCTTCAAACGCAGCGGGCCTATGCTAATGATAAAGACAAATGTCTGGGGTAGACGGAGGCATTACTGATTCTATCCATCACGCCTCGGGAGAGGCCGCGGAGGGCGTGTTGATAGCTCGCTTTGCCTCCTGCCACGAAATCAAAAGAGCCGAGGGAACTTGAAATTCAATTCCAAAGAGCAAACCGCAAGCCGTCTTCCACTCGTGACAACAGCTCCTGTTTACTCAGAGGCAAACACAGGTGGAGAGCTCCTTTTTTTGTCTTCTCCAGCCTTTTCTTTCCCCTTTCAATGGACTGGACACAAGATAAATGCTACACACTGGTGCTCTCTCTCTCACACACACACACACAGCCAGCCATTAAAGGTAAAAATACTCACAGCTAGGCACTGTTGGGGTCATTTTTTTTTGAGCTGTGGAGAGATCTCAAAGGAATGAAGACATGAAGGAAACTGGAACTGGAAAAAAAAAAAAGAAAAAGGTGTAAAACAGAGAAGATGCGAGAAAAAAAATGAATGAATGGAGGAGGAGGTGTGTGTGTCAACACGTATTTGATGTTTATAATGGCAGGCTTGCACGACTGATGTATGCGTTTTGCTTTTACTGGCAAGCAAAACAAATCTCTGTATGCTCTCTACAAATAAAGGATGACCTGGTTAATATATGTGGATGATCCTTAAAACCACACACCATTTACACAAGAGGGCCTGTATGTTTAACTCATAAACTGGCGGCACTAGACTCTAATTTGACTTGACAATTGTTTCCGTGATGCTTTACATTACAGCCCGCAAATTATACTCCAAATATTTTATAGACAGATAGATTCAGACAGATGCAAGGGAAGAAGTGCAGTAAATGAGGAGGTAGCTAAATTAGGCTGTAAGTGCCACCGAGTTACCCTGAAATAAGGAGCTCCTCATACATTTTCAGTGCTTTGTCTTGGTCGTAGTGTATCGTCAGCAAAGAATATCGGTCGTCAGCTGCAAACCCTGATGCATAAAGTTTAAAAAACAAACCAAAATGTACGTCTTTTCTTCGATCTTCAAATCGCTCGCCGCACTGTTCCTTGTATTATGACTTGTTTGTAAGTGAGAGTGTATGTACCTGACTCCTAATTGTTGATGATCTGAAGATACAGGACACACAGGTTCTTCTGTTCCCCAGTATTTAAAAACACAAACTAGTGTATAGCACACCTTGTCTAGCGTTTTGTTCCCCAGCAACAACAATAATGTAAAAAATAATAATAATAACGGTAAAACTATGAAACTATATAAAAAAATATATATCAATATATAGTATTGCATATTTAAAAAACATTTAACCTTGTAATTCCCAAAAGATGACATATAATGAAATAATATAACACTCTTACTCCACTATTTTGGCCTTATTAGCCATTAATAATATTACTGTACCCCTTAACATACAGTAGGTACTCGGAAAACTCACTTACAGTGTAATTTATTTCTATTTCTCTGAAGTGCATTTATATATATATATACATACACCGTATATATATATAAATGAATAATTACAATGTAATTTGTGGGCCGTAATCTAAAGCGTTTTCCTGGTTTCGATCGCCGGCCAAGTTGTGCCTGCTCAGCGCTGCAGACGTAAGAAAAGGGGGTCTGTGCCTGGATGAAGGGGGTATCAGGACGGAGCGCTGGAGGGATGTTGTTGTGGAGGGAGGATGAGGTCAGAGGGAAACGGATCCATCCATTAGGGGGTATAATGAGAGGGAGCAGCTGCCTGCCGCTGGGTCAGACAGCACACAGATGTGAGGGAGCCTCAGGGCCCGACTGAGCCGAGGGGGGAACGCTGGAGTCCCTGTGCCATGACCTCATTCTCAGAGCCAGCGCTCCCACTAGCACCAGCACCACTCCCGGCAATGCCAGCCCCCCCCACCCACCCCCCGCTGGCTGGAGACGGAGCTCATCACGTGCCCTCAACTCACCTGAGAAAACCCCTTGTGTGCAAAGCATTCTGGGCTGTCCTGCACCCGCGTTGGTTGGCTAAACTCTGGCCGACCTGGAGGGGCACAGCATGCCAAAGACTGATCTCAGCGTCACCTCCGCTGCCCAGCACTAGCAGCAGAATCAAACGTTCTCATGGGCGGTTGGACTTTTCAAGCTTCGGTAGCGTTAAATGAGGTGCAGAGTACATTAAATCCTGCGTATATTTTCCTTCCATGTGAAGAGGTCAACAGAAGGGATCCAATTGGTGTCGTGGTGTCATTTTCACTTCGGGACAAAACGGTTGGACAAAATCTGATCTCCAATCTGTAAAAGTTCACAAGTCAAACTATGGTACTTTTTCATTCCTTCACTAGCTTTAAATCCACTCTTGTGTCTGTTTGCACACTGATTATACTGATATTTGGTATATTTTTTACATGTATTGTGATTCTTTTAAGCTTGCACGAACAACAACATGACAGATCCTCTTCTCTCTCGATGACAAGCACAGCAATGTTCCCCTGGCAGAAACCAGGAGTGCACCCTGTGGTTAAAGCAGAAAGAGAGAAAGCAACTGTCTTCAATGAAATGGGAAACAAGAAGGGAAACTCATTGCAACCTCTCTTTTTAACCCCTTAAGGGAATTGTTCAACATAGGGAATATAGAAATATTCACTTCGTCAGCCTTAGAGGTGCTGCTGGGGGATCCTTTGGTCACCTTTGGACAGAGCCAGGGTAGCTGCTTCCCTCTGCTTCCAGTCTTTATGCTAAGCTAAAAACAGATACAGCTTGGGGTCACCCAGTGTAAGCATCACATAGCATCAACAGATTTGGAACAAGCTGATACACATATCTTAATGATACTGCCAGATAGTGTAGGGATGAGATACTTTTAACAACCTTTAAATGAGAAAACAGGATGTATTATTATTATTATTATTATTACACACACACTGCTTATACATGCATAGTCAGACTGGCCATCGGGAGCACTGGGAGTCCAGGGCCACTTTTCGTTCCCCAGCCCGACCTTGCGTCACAAGCGTGCGCACAAACAACGTCTTAGATGCTGCTGGTTCGTGAAGGCAAAGCAAGAACACATTCACACTCACAACTCATCTGTTGTGCACACAGAGATATAAAAGACTCACATGCATGCATGCACGCACACGTACACCTCTGCAAAACACGCTGATTTATACCCTTTCAGACCCCTCTGCTGCTAGTGCTGTACGCTCAGGTGACGACACTTCAAGCACACTGAAGTAGAAACAGTGATTCTTGGAGGTGTTGACACACGCAGCCATTTCATATGACTGCGTGGCTGACAGTCGGTGGTGAGTGGAGTGTTGTTCCCTCTGTTGGTACAGGCCCCTGCAGTCTCTCTCTCTCTCTCTCTCTCTCTCTCTCTCTCCCCCAGACGATGACATCCAGCTTAGTCACTCAAGTGCTCCCGCTTTGTAATGCATGTTCCCTTGTAGCTGCAGCGCTCTCTAAACAAAGCTGGAAGCTTTTCCTGGAGGAGCGAGAACACCGTTTTAGTACTTTATCTCACTGACATAGAAGGATGGCGGTGGACATAGATCCCTCTCTGTGTTCTGTCTTTGCATTATGTGCCACCTGATTTTAATCCGCTTGAATGAAATGTTCACTCCGGTACAGCTCGAGTTCTTATATTGCATATATGAAGAAATCCAACTTTTTTTTAGCTCGCTTCATACGTTTCTTCTTTTTCTATGATAAACTGGGATTAGCACAGAGCTTTCAGAGCTCTCATTTTTTTTTCAGGGAAATTTACAATAAGTTTGGGTTTTTTTTTGCAGCTTATCCACAGTCAACCATGATCCGCTGGCTTTTATGTCACGAAAAAACACTCTGCACTTGCACTACTGCAAGCGTTGGATATATAGTTGCGTGGCAACGTTACAATTCAGAGCGACACAAGCAAGAAACACAAGCTGGGCTAAAAGCAACCCAGAGAGCACTGTTTGGGTCACTGAATACCTCTGTGTTTACCCTGAGCCTAGTGTGGGATTGACGCTTCGATCCCCACCTCCTCCTGGGAGTTTTTCCACAGTGACATGTGTGATGGGGAAACTTAAGCCTCAGCAGATCTCCCAAACAGGAATTTTCACTTCTCCTCTTTATAATCCTATAACCCCCGCCGCCTTAAAAACCACTGTGTGCATGTGCGTGAGTGTGCGTGCGTGTGACAGGTCTAAATCTTCTCCAAACAGCAAAGCAGTACAGCCTACTGCTCAGTATGAGCACCCAACAATGAAGAGCGGGCAGCCAGCCAATCAGAACGGGGCTGAGCAATGATTGGACATGCAGCTTTGTGACCTTTCAGGGGAATCACACAAAGACTACTGCATTATTTACTGAATAGCGGTGGAAACCACCTCCACTGCTGCTCTCATGTTTTTAATGTGAGAGCTTCATCGTCATCTTCCTGTGAAGAGCCCGCACACAGGGGTCATTCATCTGGGATCAGTTGAGCCAGTCTACACGAACACTGCAAAGAATTCACATTTTCATAACTAAGTTTGGTGTCAGGAAAATCTGGCTTTTTGCAACTGGAATCATCTCTTTTTACTTATTAATCTATCTGAAAAACTATAACCCTCCAACAACCTTTTAAATGAACAACCAGCGATAGTACATGTACAGGTCACTCCATCTTCGCCGCACAAGTTTATTTGCAGAGCGCAAGTAGTAACGTTGCACTGTAATCAAAGTAAAAGGAGTTATATTTGCTGCAGACGGCCATTTATCTCGGGGTCAGGGACCTTGAAAAGACAACTGTGATTTGGCAGCAGCGCCAGCAAATCCATCCTTCACATCTGCCCGGACTGGCAAGAGCTTACGCACCAGCTCAAGTATAAAAGCACACATCTCAAACACTCGCTGAGACCACAGAGCTCAGCTTTCCCTCCAGAAAAACACTGTTGGGCATGGAAGAGGGCAGCTCAGTAATGTTTCTCAGAGGGCGCAGCAGGTTTAATCAAGCTGTTGTTGTATTTATTTCCGTTAAGGTCTCCGCTGAAGGCTCACCGGGCTCTACAGTGACAGACAGACGGCAGATCAGGCTGCAAGATGGCAGAGAGGAAATGAGGTGGAAAACAGGCTGCGCACACATTTTTACTGGCAAGCTACCACCCCCCCACCCCATCATCGTGAGCCACTATACCTCTGAATAACCAAAACAGAAGAGAGGGGCTATTATTACAGTCGTTCTCGCAATATGCCATTTAAATCAAATCACCACATTGGACTTTAAAAACATGTCACCCACCTGTTGCAGGAAGTGGAAATTATACAGCAGGGTGAGAAACAGGTAATTGGTTGTTTCATCCGAATGGCTGCCGACAGGAAAAAGCTCTGTGCTTAATGTCATGTCGTAAGTGCAGCGTGTAGTTTCTTTTTTTAAACATTATCATTGTGATATGAACTGTAATAAACTGGCATGATGCTCGTAAACAAATGAGCGCATGTGTCTTTTTCTTTTTTTTTAATTCTCGTGCCAGTGGTAATTTGCGCTTAACGCAAAACACCATCACTCAAGTAGAGTGACAGATTCCTGAGTTCTTTGTTTACTTGTAATCATAAACTCAAACTCGTAGGAACAGATTTGTTCTTAAAGGCAAACTAGGCGTTTATACGCGTCAGAATGTGTGTTTACAGGTCTTTGGGAGTACAAAAGGGAGCTGTGCGAGCGCCAAGCTAATGGGTGGAGTATTCCTTCAAGTCATTTAGTATTTTGGTCTCTGTGTCCGTCAGGTTGAAACGGGTGATTTACGACACGTGTCATTTACGTGCGCTGTTCCAAGGTTTTGCTATAAATCGGACTTAACAGGCTGGTACGAGAAAAAAAAGCCGGGTAAGAACACAAAAAAAAGCCAAATGATCCTCAACACGGAAGCACAACAGCCTCTTGGCTCATTTGAAACGACATTACCCATGAGCCCCAGTGGCTGCAGGTACATGTGTAGGCCGTGTACACCCCCACACACATCTTCACGTGTGAAAACACACGGACGACACAACAACAACAAACCACAAACCTTTTCACCCAGATCTTGTTGCGTTAGTAAAGGTCATTTCTGCACTGATCAGTGAATCAATTAATATGTTGAGGAAGGATTAAGAGGCTTCTAGGTCAAAAACAACATCTCCCACAGTGCCTCAGAAGTGCCTGCTGTAGTGGAATGCCAACCTGCCATTACCAGGAGATTACCTGTAATCTCTTATTACTCAAAACAGGGTGGAGAGGCTTTCATGCGAGGCATCTTCAAAACTCAAACCGGGCTGTCAGCCGGGCTTAAGACTCATACGCAGACTCATATTTGTAGAGAAACATGCCTGCATCTGTACCGCCGGGCTACTTAGTAGGACAGAGCCTGAAACAACCGCACAGACATGGTTTCCAGCTCAGACTTTAGTGTCAACAGAACTCAAAATGAACTCCTGTTGTCTTTGGGGATAATAGCAGTCTCTCGCTGAGGGATCAGTCCATAAAGACCTTGTGATCATCAAAGTGTTAAACAGTATTTACGCAAACACGGCAAGCTGCGCGGAGAAGGTTGCGGCGCGAATCCATGCACGTTCGTCAGCAGGAGCAGACCGCCAACTGTGCCACGAAAACAGAGGCAGGGAACATGTAAAGGCAGAACAGCGGTGAACGCGAAAATATTGGTGTGTGAACTACATTAACTCCGTCTGTCTCTCTCTCTCTCTCTCTCTCTGCTGGATAATTGCTGTTTTGTCTTGACTGCATGTGCTGTTATTTATTTGCACAGGAACTTAGACAGTTTCCCTCGAGGCGAGAGATGTTTTTCGGATTCAGAGTGTTACTGGTGTTGTACTGAAAAATGGAGCATTAGTATTATATCCAGCCCTCATGGCATAAAAAAAAAGAAGGAAAATCGTTAAAAGCTGTGCTCTGAGATTGCCTGATGTCTACCAGATAAAATCATTTCACTACTTGTAGCTGCAGGGGAGGACAGGTAGCTCCGTGCGAACGGACCTGCACGTCAAACGTCCAGAGGCGCTGCAGTGTTGCTGGTCAATGTTTGTCTCTGCGGTTAAACAACGGCTGCTTTTTTTTTTTCGTCTTGAAGCCTGGTATTTTGAATGCAAACACAGAGCGGCGCCTGCAGACATCGGCCGCTGCAGTGGCGTGAGCTTGAAGCGCTTCATGTGGTTGGAGAGGTCACATCCAACTTTCACTCTGCTCGATCCCCATCAAATTAGAGGACTGAAAGGGGACGTAAGGGGCAGAGAGAGGAGATGAGTGAGAGCAGGCGGGGGAGGGGGAGGGTTGTTGGAAACAGGTCTGTCATAAATTAGAGTAACCCAACAAACATTTTGAATAGATGTTGATATGACAGCCTAAACCAACTTGTGTAGCAACAAAAGGAAAGATGAGATGATATCTGCAGCCTTTTATAGCTGCCACTTGGATTGTTGTGTCATCTGATATATTGCACGACAGACAGCAGAAAAAGTTAGTTTCCAAACCTGTTTCGAGGCCTGCACTCAGCACACTAGGTGCATGCTGAGAAATGAGCCACATGTATCAGTGCACTCCCGCGTCCCGCCTTCGTCTCTGCGGTCCAGACGTCAGCTTTAGCTCCTACAAAGTGAGCGTACCAATCGGGTCGTGTCTGTAAGGCCCGGGCCCGGGCTGCACGGGGAAACGGGTGTCTCTGACATGCAGGGCGGGAATTTGTGACAGGCTTCTCCTCAGACGAATGGCGGGGGTGGGGGGGTGGGGGTGGGGGTGAGGATGAACAGGACCGCAGATGAAAGGAACGGTGCGGCTCAACCCACAATGCCATGTCCCTCCCCATCAGTCCCCCGACAATTCAGCTCCTTGCAGGCCCCGTGGACGGAACATGCCACTGTAACGCATTGCGCATGCAAGTGCAGTGTGTTTCTATAGAGCGCGTCTGTAATGTGTCGGAAATATTTCGCATGTGTCTGTACATGAATGTGAGCATATGGGACTACTTTTTGCAGACTCGTGACTGTGTGTGTGTGTGTGTGTGTGTCTGTGATAAACGTACTGTATATCAAAGAGCAATAATGCCGCAGGTTAATCTCAGTCACAGCTGAGCCCCCAACTTAGTGTAGATTGACAAGTAATGGATAGTGATACACTGATGTACTCATATATCATCATATATTTATACATACATTATTTATTACTTTTAGATAAAAGTAAAATTAAATGTAAAAAAACAAAAGAGTATCGCATCATTGGAGGGTTTTATTAATGGTGTAATTATAAACTAATAAAATAATAATATCCTGTTGACCTTGAAGCAACTGCTGTAAAGATATGAGACTACATAACCTTCAGTTCAAATGTTCATGGAAATGCAACTTGTAATGGGGTGCAGCTTGTTTGCTCTCTTAGTTCGGTGGATGGTTGACATTTTGGTCTTTTTGCGTTTACTGGACAGACTGGTTCAGGATGTGTTAGCTTAGCGCAGGGGGCCGGAGGTGGGAGGAGCCTCCGCCAAACGGGGGATGTTCACTGCGCTCGCTTGCAACAGTTAGCCACTGACAAGCCTACATTAATTACCTGAGTTTTGAGTGTGTGTGTGTGTGATTTCTGGAGTGCTTTTGTGCAGGCGAATGCTAAGCTAGCTGCTTGTTTGTTAGACCACAACGTGCTGTTTGTCCTTTTTTATTTCACAGGTTGAATACACAATGTGTGACGTGTGGGTGTAAAGGGTTTGGAGTCGTTTAAAGGCATCTTTGACTGAGCTATGCCGACTTACAAACGCAATGCAATGAGTCACATTTTTCAAGTAAACTGCCCCACAGTGCATGTGACTCACAACGTACAGTAAGAGCCTGCCAATTGTCCCAGCACGTTATTATATGTTCATATGTTAAAATGCTGCATGTAGCAGTACACTGAGAAACCTATGTTTCAACATCTATTCAACATTTCAGAGGTTGCCCCCCCCCCTCCGCATCCACCAAACAATACATAAATCACACAAGGTTAAAACTGGGTAATATTCATTAACAGTGAACCACTGAGCTGGGCTTGTTTAAGTTTCCTGCATGATTTATCATATTAACAGCTGCTTCGGTTAATGGTTTCAGTTCAATAATCAGTTATGTGATTTTGCCGTGCCTCTGTTGACACTTCAGTCTCCGTGGAACCATTTGTCAATTAGGTGATTAATTCCGTCAAACAGACAAATTAGTACCTCCTGTGAAGAGCTTCCCCGAATGTGTAAAGCTTGTTTAAAAAGACTTACAACTTGATTTCGCAATGAATCCGATCGTGAAGAATTCATCACTCTGACCATTTGTTATGCAGCGAGGGAGAGAGCGAGCGAAAGGGAGAGGCTGACTGTTCCACTGCAAATCTGGATCGTGGCCCGTCTTATTTTTCATGACGGGAGTTAAATCAGTGTCTGGAGAGTCTGAGAGAGACCACCTGGGCCGGGAGGGGGGGGGGGGTTGTAATCAGAGAGTAGGTTTTCAGCTCTGTGTTTCAAATCTCACATGCACTGTGCAAAGATATCAAAGTGGTCATAACTCATACGCCTGTCCCTGATTGTCAACAAAGGTCCAAATATCCTCACAACAACAACAACAAAAAAAAGGGAGTTGAATTTGATTCATAGATGATATCATTTCAGACCTTTTTTTTTTTTTTTTTTTTATTAATGATATGCATTAAAACCCCTGGAACTTGGTGTTTAGAATTAATATCAGAACATGTAGTGACGTTAAATATACCAGCACACATGGGTTACATTATTGCTACTGGCACACGCAAGAGTGTGCGATGCATTCAGGTTTCAGCAACCTGAGCTTTTTTGGCAGTATCTGTGTTATCATGTTAAAATCCCATGCAGACATTGCTTATGCGAACAACAGAAGCTGCTGCATTTAATGAACTCTGTTGCTGATTCATTCAGTTATTGTTAGAAAATCAGCCCTGAGGTGTTGGTCCCATTCACACGAGGGGTACTTGTGATTCCAGGAGTGAATGCTCTGTTCAGGTAGGCCAAAATGTAACATACACATGGATAATAAGACAAGAAAAAGGGCCGGCATATCTCGAACAAACAGTGGTAACGCCCTCAACTCAACTCGGGTGTTAAAAGAAGTTGGCAGAACCATATTTGAGGGTGTTTTATGACTGTAATATATTTCCATCACACCTAAGACTGTAGGACTGTCCTTTTTTTTTCTTCAGCCATGTAGTGAGTATGATAGTTCATCAACCAGACAAGTGAAAACACTGAGAAGTGTGTGTTTCTTCACAAAGCCTGAAGCTTTCAGTTTGACCTTCTCCCCTCTCAGTCTCTCCCTCTCTCTCACCTTCTCCCTTTCTCTCCTCTGCCCTGGGGCACCGATGGGTGGGCCTTTAGGAGGAGCGAGCGAGGGGGAGTGGTTGGGGGGCCCTGGCATCACCCATACCTAGGCTTGAAAAAAGAACTCAAAGGATGACGGCTAGCCCTGAACGTCGTTGAGACAGAAATGAGGTAAATATCAATGGCGGTGGTCTCGCATAGCCCATTAGTCAATGTCTGCAGCTCTGCGCTGTCTGAGCATCAGCACAGAGCAGCCCCGGGGGTTTGCACCACCACCACCACTGTCCTCCTGGAGAATTGTACCCAGGCGAAAATAAAGCAACCCGAGCCGGGCATAAATCATTAGGAACATTTGTTACCTCGGGTAATTGTGCTTCATTCATCTTCAGGCCTTTCTCCATTTGTCAACTCCCAGAGGCTGCTGGGTGTCAGCTGTGCAGGTCCACGCTGTACGTTAGCCTGACTGTGCCTAAGCAGAACTACAGGAGAGGAGGCCTGCAGGAAACAGGGATACACAATACAGTAGAATGATACTACACCAGGCCACTATTTAGAAAATCAGACATGTTTTTTCTTTCAAAATTACTATAAATATAGTATACTAAATAGGACAGGAAATGGGGAGCATGCAACAAAGGTCAGGATGCAGCAATGTTGAAGTTATATGTTATTCCCAGTAACCATTCGGCTACCAGGCGCTCGAGTATGCACAATAGTAATAATGTAATGCCTGATGGGGAGCTGACCTAATGCAGCAAGCTAAAGGAGAAATGGTACTAGGGAAAACTACGTACACTTGCATATGGCGTTGTACATGAAATAGCTTTCCAAGTTTGATTTCTTTAAAATATTTTTTTACTTATTTTTTCCTGTTATCGCCTGTACTTACTGTTTCTTGTGCTGCTGTAACACATTTTTATCTCATCTCATCTTGTCTTACTCGAAAGTCACTATTTTGTATTTATGTGACCCCGAAAAAACAACCTGCGCCTTAATGCTAATGCCAGCATGCTAACAGCGACAACGCTAACAGCAGCAGTTAATGTTTACCACGGTAATCATCTTATTAATTAGCTCGAAACACAGAGTACAGCTGTGGCTGATGGCATGATAACATAAAGGCAAACTTTGATTTCCTTCCTTTCTCCTTCAAAGGCCCAAATTTCAAGCCTCATCTCACACGCTGGCTAGAAAACAAGTTAAATCAACTTGTGGTTGACACATAAACACACCCTAAAACACAGCTTAAGACATGCAGAGAGGAGAAAAAAAAGAAGCTGAATGAGCACAGACTGGGGGTGTGTTTAAATGTGTATTGTGATCTGCTCTTTAGGGAGGCATCTATTAACACCAATTGTAACCTCACTGTCTTGGAACCTGTCTCCAGCTGTTAGCACCCTGCCACCTCCATTCACCTTCGCGACACACGCGCCTTCAACACACCGCCCTCACCGGAACATGCGCACTCACACTGACTTACGTGCGCACGTGCAGCACCAACAGCACCAACAGCACCCGACTCGACAAAAGGCAATCTTGGATCTGATGAGGTTTCTCGGGTCTTTTTTTTCTTCTCAATGCAAAGGAAGGAGCACAGCAGGAGAATGTGACGCCATGCAAAGAAAAGGAAAGAAGGGGTAGAGAGAGAAACAGAGAAACAGAGAGAGGGGGGGGGGGGATTAAACGTAAAGAAGGCGTCAAAACATCTTCTCCACCATGACTGATACAGGCTACGCCGTCGTACGCCGCCTGTTACAGTGCCTTGAGAACCGCATCGCTCGCTGACAATGACAAAGGTCAAAAATCGGTACAGCAGAAGCCGCGATGACGTGACTTTGAAGCCCTCATTGAGGGCCGAGCTCCAAAACGGCTGGTTCCTACATTTCCCATAATGCAGCTCAATAGCATATTTTTGTTAGACCCTCCCTGCCTGGTAAATTCCCACATCTTTCAGACTCCAGGCCCCCCTTCTTTCTCCAGTCCCTATGACATCATCCGGGTTATTCACTCGTACTTGACAATGTTATGTAATGTTGTATAACGTTATATAATGCTGCATAAGACATATATACATATACACTGTTTTCACAGGCTGAGTAGTTTCTTCCATGACAAGAAAGGTCAACTTTATGACTCCTTCCACAAGAATGTAATAATAAGATATATATATATATATATATATATATATTATTATTATCTAAGACCATGCATAGCCAGAATATTAAGAGTGGGCATGTGTGATTGAGAGAAGTATCTACAAAGAGACACACTCAGTGTTTTCGGCTCTTCTCTTCTGGGTGGCTGCTGCTGACAGGTGAGGATGTCTTTTATCAACAGGTGTTAGGAAGCCGGTGAAGATATGAGGACAGATAACACAGGCAGGCAGCACAAACAACCCAGAAGGAGAGAGAGAGAGAGAGAGAAAGATGGAGGAAACCACAGACAAGGTGTGCGCACGGCCACAGCCTGCAAACACCCTTTCACCACTTCCAGTCTCACCTCCCCCCGACACACACACTTATCTCCCCCACATCTGAAGGAGGCGGATGCTCTGAGGATCTTCACATCGGCAGCTCCAGCATAATTAGCAGAAGACAGGCGGCCAGCCGTTGCACCAAGCTCACTCACACACGTTTGGTCCCAAAACAAACAAGCTGCGATCCAGAACAAACAGCGGTAATGCCCTCCAGTCAACCCAGCCTCTTATCAGGAGCTCTGAAACACACTTTGAAACACGCTCCCAAGCTCTACGCATGGAGTTTCATTATTACGTTCAGACAGACACAAAGCAACACACACACACACACACACACACAACGTGGACAGATGTAACATGCGCAAAAGGCAAGCATGTAAACTTTGCTGCCGTCATAACGTATTAAAAGATAACACGCAGCAGCTGTGTTTCGAGTTCATCCTATTATCCGATTGTTTTGGATTTTGCATTCGGAAAAAGGGCCGTATTCACTCAGTCGCTGAGGAAAGAATGGACATTTATAATGTATGAGAGACACAAACCTTCCATCTGTGATGGAGATGAGATGTTTTTGAACAAATACAACAACATGCGCATTTTGAAAACTGACATGTAAAACATGGAAGACAAACAATATGCAACGCAGCATGAAAAACGTGCTGTATTACAAAGGACAGGATGGATGGGTCAGGACAGAGGACAAAGCTTCCTGTCTGCCCGGCCAGATGGGCACCTTCGCTGTTGTGATACGTCCAAGCTGGCTTGAGTCCAGACAACAGGCGCAACCGCAATATCTGTCCCCAGGGAAACTATCTCTCGGTGCACAGGTAGCAGAGGGGGGAGTGCCGGAGGTCAGCATCCTGCTTCTAAAACTGGAAGAGGAAACTAATCCGGGGTCAAAGAGGGCCACGGTGTTGAGTGAAACTCCACATGAGGATGGGGTATTCAAAGTGGATTCCCCTCACTTGAACTCCACCATCTTCATTAAAAACCTGCACCTGGGCCTAAGACTGATCCATGGGGAACCCCCTCATGGCCACCGCCAGTCCGGCCCCTAAATCTGTCCCCAGCCTTTTATTCACTCCCCGCTTATCCCTCCTTCCTCTCTTACCCGACCCTTTCTGCCATTTTGGGTCAAGCTCAGAGCCACAATATTGAGCCAACGCGGACAGGAAAGGGATGATATGGGATTAGTGAGATAACAGAAGGCCAAAGTCGGGATTTTTGTCACCAGCAAAAAAAAAGAACCTCAGAAAAAGGGTCGCTCCGGTCTCTGCTTGTTGCTCTCACACAATTAATAATGGGTTGTAATCAGAGACTTTTTCAACGCTTCTCCTGGGTTTCAGGAGCCCGGTTGCCAGTTGTCATCCGGTGTTGAGAGGCCCAGACCCCGCCAGCACCTGATGACAAGCCTCTGTTGGTACACACACACACACACACACACACACACAGACACACACACACACACACACACAGACATGATTATGTTCTCATAGGGACAGAACGACACATTCTTAAGCCATTTTCAGACCTGGAATACATAACATGCAGTTAAAGGGATGGCTCTTTGTCATTCAGTCATAGATGTCCATGATGTAAATATTTATTATAGCATTATTTAGACATCACAGGAGCGGCCAAGCTCGCCGGATATTTGGTGCTGTTCGATTTCTTTTCAAATTACTTTGCTGTTGAAACCGTAAAGGCGCTCTGTGGAGTTCTCCTGTAAACAAACAGAGTTTCTGTTCTGATTCAATGTTGCTCACCAAAATGCACGGTGTGTGTGTGTGTGTGTGTGTGTGTGTGTGTGTGTCCCTATGGTCCAACGAATGTGTAGAGTGCACCCCCCCCCTCCCCTCGCAGAAAGACGTCTGCAAAGCTGATTTCTTTTTTTATTTTAAACTTTTATTGTTTACATCCAGTCTTCTTCTTGACTGGCACATTGCTGTATTTCTTGCCGCATTGGCACCAACTCCCTGAAATAAAAGGAATCGGCAGGAATGCGTATTGCAGTGTGCTTGTGCGCGTGCGTGAGACCAAAACAAAACAGGGACCCACTCAGAGCGCTCTGCCGGGTACCTTTAATTGATGATCCTTTATTGCAAGGGACGCTGGCCTCTACTTTTCCCTAAATACCCCAATAAACTTCCTTTTACTAGATACAGAAATCTGCTACCTTGCTGGCATTCCTGTTTGCTCACATGAAGGCATCAGGTGGATATTCACTCAGAAATCGTCTCACTCACGGTGTTTTGTAGCTTGTGAAAGTGATTCGATTTCATGTTTTGTACTTTTCTTTTTATGATTATGAGAAAGTGATACAGTATTACAGAAATGTTACTAGGTCCGAGATCGCTGTCGTGACTTTTACATAAAAGTGACTCAGGCGCTTATACAGACATGTTGCCAATTGCCATCAAGTTTACATTATATTATAAATAACACTGTGAGGATTCGGATAAAAAAACTAAATATGTGTCTGAGGCGTGGCATGTTTATTGTGAAGCATAATAACTCAAAGTTATTCGCGCTGTGAGGTGAATGTTATTTAACTGCCATTCCAATAGGTTTGTCCGCAGGCTTACGCCATATGTCCTGCCAAGAGTGTGTTTACACCAAGACCCATTCCCACTGAGTAACTCTGCACAGCCAGCCAGGCCGGCGGTGGCGTCACGCAGCTGCTCCAGCCGCGGCCCGGTCTGAATCTGTGTTATTGTTACTGGTAGCATTACCACGCTTAAGTGCGACAACATAATTTGTAACAATAAGAACAAATTAGCCCGATGCCATCTGCGCACAACATGTACTTATAGCTCGGTGAGCGCGGAGAGCGACACAAACCACGCGCACAGAGGAACGAGCCCAAAGCACATGTGAGCGCCACGTCCCGCTACAGTTTGTCTCCCAAACACAGGCAGGCTCGGATTTCAGGCCTTGTGGTCTCCTGAATATATATCGAAGTGCACATCGGCTGCGTGTCACTACTGTTTACAGGAAAGTGATTTATGGGGCTTTTTGGGGAGAAGAGGGAAGGGTGATATGGTTTGAGTGAGCTGTGCAGAGAGAAGCTGGGGAGGTCAAGCTACCGTGACCATTAAATAATCACCAGAAAAATGTATTAATAAGGATTATTTATCCAAGAAAGTGAGAGAACTCGCAGTATTTCATGCCCATTATGACATTCAATAACATCAAAGAACCATTAGTGAATTAGTCTGAAGTTTTTTTTTCGTCTTGTGGTTTGTTGGATGTGGAAACTCTGCCTAATGCTTGTGTAAATGCCAGGCATAACTGCATGGGAGTAAGATAAACATAGTTTGCATGTTGTCAAATAAAGCAACCGTAACAGACTGCGGAAGATGTATGTTCCTCTATGCTGTCTTCATATGACAGGCTCTTTGTGTTGGATTTCACAGAGAGCAACTAGTCCAACTGGTAGGGTTCCATTTTATTTAGACTAAATGCGTGCATCCATGCGTGTGAGCATAATAGGTTTGTATCGCCGCACAAACAGCACAGCACCCGTGCACACACTTCACAGGCCCCGAACTGTGTATTCTCAAAACACTGACATCTTGAGCAAATGTGCCATAATGGAGGCATGGTGGCGTATTGTCAGTGGAGATAGCGAGGGCGAGATAAAACCTCGAGCACAGGAAAAAAGAAAAGAACTCCACTCGCAGCTTCACAGACGTAAGGGCAAGGAGCTTTTCACATGCGGGGGTGAGCCTTTTGAAAGTTCGACGAGGTGGAAAGGGTGATAATTAATGACGTGGAAGATGGAAATCTTTTTTTTTTTTTTTTTTTTTTGGTTTTTGGTACAGCTAAGGAGGCTGGAAGACTGTTGACAATGCATTTTGAATGGTTGACCAGAAAGATGAACCTGCGGTTACCAAAACATCAGCTCCGTGTCTCTGATGCGCTCAAAATCCGACCGGAATTTGGATTCTCCTAATTTTTTTTTGTGTACGTAAATATCAAGTATAGCACGACACAGAGGATGCAAATAAGTAGAAGCAATCTCTTTGCAGCATTCAACATTCGGTATGACCCGTTGTGCCGTTAGGTGTGTATTCCGTGATGTCTTTCCACGAGGCATTACTTTTTATTCACGTTATTTCAGCACCTGCTGAGTCATTGGCAGCTCTCACACACTTCGTTCCACATTACTCAAAAGGAGCGGGAGCTCTAACTGTCTCTGTCTGTCTCATGAGTCCAGTTGTGGTGACGACAAAGCTCCCAGCAGCGGCTGTAACGTTAGCACTCGCTCCTCCATGATGAGGAGGAGAAACTAACTAATGTAGGGGGCAAATATGCAACAGCTGCTTAACTGCTTCTGTGTCGTTGGAAGCGAAGTGATATTACGGACTTTTTCAGTACCGACCCAAACATTCACGCCCCCCTGGAGAACACTAGATGTAGGGAAGGTTGTCATAGTAGAAAAATTCAATAAAACTTCACGTTGTTGGTATTAAACCTTTGACAAATATGACATATACACAGATTTCTTAACCAATTCTTGAAGACCATAGTTTGACCATATTGTATGCAAACCAAATTACTCCGCATGATCAAATACAGGCACATTTTCTCTCTTTCTGACGCTGAGCCTGGTTACTGTAGCACTGTGTTCAAACCAGCACCATGTGTCAGAATGTTACTGGGTAACATGTTGGCGTGTCATCAGTGCCATCAAGACAAATTTGGCTCTATGTATTGTGCTTGGCGATTAAAGCAATTTCGATCCTGATAATGAGTTTGATGAGGGGGTCAGACTGTGAGCAGAACAATATAAGCCACATGTGCCTCGCTGCAGTTACAAGCCACATGAAACAGAAGAAGGTGGGGGGCGAGAGGAGGAGCGGGGCACCAATTCAATCCAGATATGTCCAGATTCAAACATTCAGCGGAAGGTGGCCTGGGCTCAAACACCAAACGACCACCCCAAAGTCGCCCTGTGGTCTCGCCGAAGACAAATGGAGGGCTGAGCCTCGGTGGCATCACAGAAAAATAGATCTAGTTACGGTGATATATGGAATAGCTCAGTCTTACGCTTGCCTGGTGTTTGAGCTTTAGTTGTTAAGTTGTACACCGCCTGCTTCCAAGTATGCAAGGAATTTCAACAAGGACGGAAAAGAACAAAAAAAAAAAATAAAAAATCAAATCAATCCATAGTGCCTTGTGTGCTTTGGCAGAGCAAGACTGCGAGTGGGAGACGGAGAAGGAGGTATAAGGGTGGGAGTGTGGTGTTTATTGGTTTCTGCCAAGAAAGTCAGAGAAGCAAACACAAGCAGAGTGAAACCTGATCGACTGGCACTGTGCCTGGACCAGCGGCGGCGGCGCAGTGCAGCGTCAGGGGAAAAACACTGACAAACATACACAAGCACAGGACCCAGGTCTCTCCAAATAATCACAAGATGAGCAGGCCAGATAAAAAAAAAAAAAAAAAAAAAAAAAACAACACAAAAAAAAACCCATCAGTGAATATAGGGCAAGACCCAAAAATGTCTGTGCATGTTTTTATGGGCCAGACAGAGAACAGGAGCGGCGTGGATGTTTGTGAAAGTCTGATCTGCGATGACTTTTAAGCGTCTCCGCGGATGCCAGGAAGTTTTCCGATTGAAGTTTACTAATTCCCATCCCCTTGATCCCATCCCACTTTTGCTCTTCCACCACCGCCAACCCCCGCGCACACACACGCAAACACACACTCGGGCCCGGCAGGAAAATCCCTCTGTGGACAGGCATTTCTTTTTAACTTGATATGCTTGTGAATCACCCCCAGTGCTGCAGTGCTGCTCCACTAATGAACACAGGGCCCACAGACGGAGCTGTCCATGCCCTGCTACGCTCCCCGATCGCACTGGAAAACAGGATCCAGCTGCCCGGCGCCCTGTCATTATAGCAAAAAAAAAAAAAACACCCTCTGCTCGCCCCTACACCCGTCTCATCCCCTGACCACATCTCATACTCACCAATCATGCCTCCCGCTGCGAACCTTGGTCTGGACTTAACCTCGGTAACCTGCCTTCATCTTCAACCCTGCCCCAGCTGCAGCAATAACCCGCATCTCACATTATTAATTTCTTGTCTTGATCACTTGTTTTTAATCGCAGGTCAAGCCGTCCCACTTCCTTCAGCGTAACCGCGCACTGCTGAAATCTTGCAGTCTAGGAACTCAAGCTTATTGTACTGAATGAGATCATTGCCTAAAATGCATTTTGTTTACATGTAGCAAGAGTGTACGACTTCTGCTCAAACACTATCTCTGCTTTTCACGCCCACCACTGATTGTTGTCGTTGTCTCTGTTGATGCGGTATGACTACATACTCTAGTGAAAGCGATAAATCTCCAGCGACAGTCTTGGATCTGTATCTGTGCCAGACACCAATATAAATATGAACGTAATGTTGACAGTGTGTGGAGAAGATGGAGGAGGAGGAGGAGGAGGAAGCGGGAATCAGGGGGGTTGGTATGAAATTCCCATCTGATAAACTCATCAAAGCGGTGTGTTTGCGGAGTGCGAGTCTTGGCAATGGGATGGCATGGGAAACGGCACACACACACACACACACACACACACAAGGACGTTTGCGCAGAGTTTGCACGCACAGACGCAGACAAAGGCACACACACACACACACACACACACACACACACGCCCCGCTGATACCAGCATCAGGGTAGAGTGAAGCCATATCTAATACGCTGAGTGAAAAGTAAACACAGCGCCGTGCCATCAGGGCTTCCTGCTTACTGACAAACTACCTGACTTAAAACAAGCCCGGGGCCAGAAGGCTCCCAGGAGTCCAGGGCGGGGCCTGGGAGGATGAGGCTGGCTGGTCATAAAACACACGTGTGTACACAGTCATATCAAACACAACAGGAACAAGAGTCAACAAGATATAATTGCTCTGTTGTTGTTCTGTCAATAGCAATTATCAGCAGCAGTACGCCAGAATGATTTATGGGGAAACTGGAGATTTGTAAGTCCAAAATTCCTCCACTGGGCAAGGCTGTAAGTTGGTGCTTACTGTTGTGACATTCGTCCACCACTGAGGCAGGGTTAACAACTGCAACAACGTGTCACGGAGCTCGCTGTGCCCTCAGCAATCGACGTGGACGTGTCACCTCCTCAAGCAAACCTCTGACACGAGTCAAGTCACGAGCCCCGAAATCTCAAATTTGTTTCACAACAGTTGAGTTTCACAACCTATACAGCACTAACTCCCTCTATCCTTCATCAGCTGATGCCATTTGCTCAGTTGTGATGGAGTTCATCCAGAGCACTTTTGCTTGGGCTTTTCTCATCTGTGGTTGCACCTTATTAATAATAATAATAATATATATATATATATATATATATACACCATCATATTTCAACTGAACTTTATGTCTTCTTTGGGATTCTTACATTGAGCCACCAGGGATCTGTACCTGTACTGGGACTCGTCCTGTTTGTTGATGTGTCAAGAGCAAACACCTCGCTGCTCCGTGTTATTTTGACAATGAGCCTGTGTGTGTGTGTGTGTGTGTGTGTGTGTGTGTGTGTGGCTGACTGGCGTTTTAACAGACTCCCCTGCTGGCTGTGTTGTAGACACAATAACGCAACCATCAAACGTGGCACAGGGGGGGGGGTCTGACTTCTTCTCCACCCACACGCGGCGCAACTCTCCGCTGCAGTCTGTCTTGCGGTCTAAGAAGTTTCACCAATCATGTTAACAAATACCCCAGGCTGAGCATCCTGTGGTTTTTCGCTCCCGAGTACAAGGAGCCGTGCGCTTTTGTTGTGGCCGCGGAAATTCAAGATGATCTCGGAGGATGCCAGGAGCATGTGAAAAATATTTGTAGCCATAAAGAAAGGCCAATTGGTATTAATGGTGTGGCATGCAGTAGAGGCCACGGGAAGTGTGTGTGTGTGTGTGTGTGTGTGTGAGTGTGGGAGCATGTTTGGTCTGGGTCAGTCAGACACACTTGTTTCCCAGTAGGATGGATCTGATGGGGGCCACAGGGCAAGGAGCAGACAGATTCATCAGAGTCGTCATCTCAGGGTGTCCGGTATCCCAGAGTGCAGCGCTGCAGCTGCCAGGCCTGCAGTGGCAGCCATGATGGGCTCCAGGTGGACAGACAGGCAGCTTCACAGATACAGGACCTTCGGCTGGTGTGCTCTGCTCCGAAATGCAGCCGAACAGTAACCGAATCTAAAGTTTAGTTGACCTTTGCACCTAATAGGCAGTATATGTGTTGTTCCCCACCATTCAGTATATAAAAAGATCCAATTGCAAACCCATTGAAATGCCCAGTAAAGCCTATCAGTTGCAACAAATGAGTATACTATGTCATTAGTACATTTTAGTTGTCTATCACAGATTGTCCCAGAGATTAATTTCTGCTGTATGTTTTACAAGTGCATCAGGTGTTATGGGTCCATTATATCTCATTTATGACTATAGTTAATAAGATCGATAATCCATCCTTTGGCCAGCTGCACGACCTGTCCTTTCAAAGTGTGATGCAAAATAACATGTGTTGTAGCGTCAAGCCTTAACTGGTGCAAGGGAAACAAAATTCACAATCTACATTTCTCAGGCATTACGTGATTGGTTCCTTTTGAAATATGAAGCTCTGTGTGTGCTTCATCATGAGGATTATTAGTAATGAAAATAACCAGGGGAATGCTGATGTTCTTAACAGAGTTGGCCCGGACCTCCATCTGGGTTGTAAATCCACTGGAGGAGCCTTGACTTGACCCCCCATGAACCTGTGACAGAACACACATTGGTCAGTTCCAACAAGCTGTATCCACTTTACTCCGCGCTGGTTTTATAACGAGGAATATGCACACCAAAATGTCGGCCTCGAAAAATGATTCTGCCATTGTCAAAATGTTTGGATTGAAGAGCTGCCCTAACGTGTGTTCATTTGATATAAATGGTTTCTTATGTAAAACTAAACGTTTTGGTGCTCCGCGTTCATTTTTCACCCTCACGATGTTTCTCTATCGGCTGCAGTAAAACCTATCCATAAACACACAAGCCACTCGTTAGTTTGCCCGCAGTGCGAGAATTTTTCTTAGATCTTTATCGCACATTTGAAAAATAACCTTCAGCAGTGCTTGCTCATAATAGATTTTTGTCTCTCCTCTCCCTCGGCCCAGGATGCCTTGTTAAACCCGGAAATTTGTGACAAGTTTGATTTAGGGCTGTTTGGACTGAAACAGCAGAAGCTCCTCTCAGCAATCAATCACATCAAACTGAAAGCAGTTATTTTTCTAACCTGACGTGCATCGCGAAGGTATGAAGGCAAACCTATAAATACACCACTTCATTCACCTCAGAGACAACTTACACTTACTCATGGAACGAGGCTTTTTCTCCCTCTGTGGTTATGTGCGGTAGTCCCGACCACTAACTGACATACGAGGAGATAATGAAGTAGATCATTTGAACATCTACTGGTGACAGGAAATAGGTTGGATCCTAGGAATGTGGCATTGAAAATCTGAATAATGAATTCATATTTGTAACATGTTGTGCATGTACCATTTAGTCAATAGTATGCACAAAAATCCTGTATTTTATTTTACTTTACATTTTGCTTGCAAACAATCACAAAAGTATAGATGAGTGTACTGGGCTTCCCCATGTCATTATACTGCAAAGTTATATTCAGTGAACATGCTGCAGATCTAGAATTTCCCTAAGCTGAGACAAAATCATTGTTTTGCAAGTAACAAGTCTCAGGTTAGTCCCAAGTCAAGTCTAAACCCTAAACTTGCCCTAAATAAGTCTTTATGGACTTAAATGACTTTAAAAGGTAACATTTAGGCAAGCAAGTCTTGAATACAAACATTGTGAGCTTCAATTTACTTTTTTGTAAAATCCTAAAATGAAAATGTCAAATATTGTCAAATGTCCTTCCGTGATTTTTGACCGTTTTTTGCATCTTGCCATCCATTTTTGTTGTTTTCATGTCCAAATGTACAGTTATATGATGTCCCAGGTATCACCTGGCTGTCTGCTGATGTGCGCCACCAAAGACACCCCCCCTCCCCTCCTCCTCCCAACCTACGACATGATTGGCTGCTGTTTAATTCACAGTTCACACCTGCTGTCAGGACAATGGAAACGGAGCTCATCTGTCCACTCAACAATTCAAGACATAAAACGTGAAACTCTACTGCAAAGCTAAAGGTGGCACACTCACATGAACTTGATGCATCACAAAATTCATATTTTTGCTTTATGTTGTAGTGCTTTGAAGAGTCGTAGGACTGGATGCAGGTGTCACACTTATAAATATATATATATATATATATATATATACTGTCTTTTCTAGCTTCTACTTGTTTGATGGCACCACCCGTTTAGGAACTCTCTTGGCGTTTTAGAGGCAAACTTCAAACCGACATCAAACAACTGATTGGATGATTAGAACAGCAGTCGTAGCGTTTGAAGCTAAATCAACAGCACGACAAATTGACAGCTCCATCTCTTTGACACATATCAGCAGAAAAGATATCCCGGCTTAAACCAACAACGGTGACATTTGCAGTGTGGATTCTCAAGGATATCCTGAAGAGTGACTTAGCTGGATTAGGGATGTGGCCTTTTTTTCTTTTTTTTCTCCACCGTGTAGTTTTTATAACCTTGAAGTAAAAGCATGGTATAGCGGCAGGGTATGAAAACAGTCCCTAGCATGGTGCTCAGCCTCCTGCCCCTCCCTAAGCAGGTGCTGAGAGATGGCATGAAGGCGTAAATGTGATCATTGTACTCTAAAGCTCGTCTGTGCTGCAGAGTGACAGCGAGTGAAATGTAGAGAGGCACTCACTCACTTTCTTTATATCCGAGGACGATTCCAAATATTCAATCTGGTGGCATTTTTTGTTTATGATCTGGATTCGTTTGGCACCGTTCCGTTTGAACAAGAAAGTACATTACACATTATGCATTATGTCAGTGTGGTGTCGACATAGCAAAGCATAAATGTATATCATGTACATTTACTAGCTGTCAGCCAACAGCAAGTAAACAAACACGACAGAACAATAGATTAAATGGCCTGAACCAGAAGAAGTGCAATTATTGCCGTTCTTTTAAAACATCAGACTCCCACGGCTGCCTCAGCTGTAATAAGACCCACATCCAGAGACCACTTCGATACAGATGTGCTTCGACAGGCGAATAGTGAAACTGCCCCAAGTGACTGACGCTGGTCATACTGGTGACAATGCGTGAATAAATACCACCAGATGCAAAAGAAAAACGGTGACTCCCTCTGGCAGTCAGGCGCTTCTTCTTCCTGACTGTATGAAAATGGGGGATGGGGGGGGGGGTTGAACTGTATATTTCACTTTTCAATAAAGCAATTCAGCATCAATATCTGTAATGATGTATTGTTTAGCCGTCCAGCCCGCAACTTTTGGTTCACTCTCACCGCTGTCACAGCGTTATTTGAAGTGAAGCGATGTGGGTTCTCGGAAAAAAAAATAACCCAAACATTTTCAGATTTCTCATCACATCAACTTTATGAAAAGATGAACTGTTTCAACAAAAGGCATCCAATATAGCTAAATAGCCAACGAGCCAAACCCAAACTCTAAAGCATCTTATCCCCATTATCCTCCGTCTCCCCGGCTCCAGCTGCAGAAGCTTGACTAACAGTTGAACTGGTATCGCTGGGCTCCACAGGCTGCTCTCCTCCCTGCTGCCAGTGCCTTCAGGCTCACAAGTCCGAGATGAGCGGCCGGTAGCGGCGGCAAATGAATCGTTTGCTATCTTAAAACATGTGGCTGCGTCGGCCTCAAGCGACCTCAACCACTGATTATGCAAATGTCACCACTGAGCGCAGATGGAAAGGGGCGGGGGCCCTGGTAAAGTTGAAGAATGAACTGGAGCAAAAGGAATCGGCTGGGAGAGGGAGGCTGACAGATGTAGCCCAACTCACCTGGGCCAGTCAGCCACACAGCGCTTTGTTATCTTTATTCAACAAAGTATCTGCTGAGCGATCTTCTGCGCTGACTTTCCTTATATTTAGAGTTCCAAACTCATTGCGGTCCCACTGTGAATGTCCCCGTCTCCAGTGACTCATGGAGCTCCAGGCCTGACTGTGTGAGAAGAATTATGACATACAGCCAAGCCATAAAAACGCCAGTTAAGGCGCATTTTCTCACGACGGGACAAAATGACTGCTAAACACTTTCACCTCGTCACCTTCATGAAGACAATACAAAAATCCAATCAAAAAGGAAATTAGTCACATATTAACGTGATGTTTTGTGGCATTTTGTCCCTGTGATGAATAGTTTCAGATGCGTGCTCAGCTCCTAGCAGCTGGGGGTGCACTGAGGCCAACAGTTTTACTCAGCGGAGGAAAACATGCACTGACATGTCACCGTGATACAAACACAACTGTGGTGCTAATTCAATAGCAGCTTGTATTTCTTCTCTTAACAGGCTGGATTTGTAGATCAGCTTTTCTGACCTAGAGCAGTGTGTGGGAGCAAAGCCCGAAAAGGGGGGAAAAGCATGTGCGTGCGTGTGTGTGTGTGTGTGTGTGTGTGTGTGTGAGTGCGAGAGAGAGAGAGAGAGAGAGAGAGAGAGAGAATGGGAGAATGGGAGAAAAAAAAAAGAGAGCGAGTTAACGTGGGATCCTGATCTCTCTGGGACTTACTCAATCCCAACTGTAATGTAAAACCTATGGGACAATGAGGGGCTATACAGTGCTGAGCCTTAGCCGGGCCAGAAAGTCCACCCAACATGTTGTCAAACCATGAGGAATTTATTACTAATGTTGGTCAGCTGTAGCGACAGGGGGCGGGGGGCTTTTTTTCCAGTGCGGAAAAAGAGAAATCATTAATTATCTACACCGCCACCCTTGATCACTGCCTGAATTTCAGCTGAGTTTATCTCCGAAGCGTGCATTTCCATCCTGACTGAGTCTCTTCAGCTAGCGTGTCCATTTATAAAGCTTGTGGCTTAACAGCGGGGTCAACCACTGACCTAGCCATTGACAGCCAATGGTGTGAAGGATTGGAGGTAGAGAAGGCAGAACAAAGCAGACATGGCAGCAGCACATGTGCTGCCGTCCCAGACCCTGGCCTTCACAGTGGCCTTCGGCCTCTTTCTCGATGGGAAAAAGGCTCAGGAGCACCAGAACAACCAACTATAGAAGAATGGACAGGTGCAAGAACTTCTGGCCTGAAAACCGGAATAACTAGCACTCAAGCTAAAGTAAATTAGCACTTAAAGTAGCTGTTGTGCTTGAGCCGCCACACTGACACACTGAAGAGAATGAAAATGCAAGGGGCTGCGTTGGTGCGGCCATGTTGTTTCAGGTACCGGTGAGAAGATGAAATACAATCCAGGAAGTTCAGGGTCATAATTCCATTAGTCTGCCGGTTTTTAGATGCCAAAACATTTCAGAAATCACTTCGAATATTATGAGGAAGACTGTCACAGCTCCGGGAATGTATCACGGTGCCAATCATTTTAGCGTTGGTCGTGACAATCGCAAGAGTGAATAGTAGAAATGCTGCATTGACCTTCCAAAGTAATCTACCAGGAGTGTGCGCTTGCACTATGTGGTTGGACGATGCTGTATTGTTTTATGGCCAAAGTTTAGCCGTGTTCAACTTACTTACTTCGTGTTTTCGCCACTTCCTGAGACACCCTCTGGACACCCAATAGTCCAATACGGTAGTCCAAAATAAGGATCCAAAACACTTAAGGTAACCAAATACAATAGAGAAGAGATTTAATGTGCTCTTATCAATAGAAACTTAATTTAATGTGTCTTTCTCTGCTTGTCCCATGGTCCAAAAGATGTCAAACCAGGATTTGTCAGCAACCAGTCTGTTGTACTGCAACAGACTGTTGTGTTACATCAGAAACCGTCCTGGAGGATGCTGGGTCCATTTGTCATACCTACCAGTCTTACAGTTGCCATCATTCACGTATCCACAGGTCGAACTCTGTTTCAGAATTGCTCTGATTGTCAAACCCTGATCGTAGTGTGAGCGTTCGGATCACAAGTATAGCTGGAATCAACTCTCACATTGTGAGGTATTGCCCTTTAACGTCTGTGTGTCACTGTCAGCAAATGTGGTTCAGTTTTTTCGTTTTTTTTTATGGGTTGCTGCTGAACCTGGCCAGACATGTTTTACTACATCTAAAGCTAATTCATGCTCATGTTTGAGCAATTGGGTTTATTGCACCCGATGTGAGTTTCCAGGTTATTGGAGGGTAGTTAGATTTAGTGGAAGGGAGGGGAAGTGAAACCAGCTGGGAGAGACATGGGAGGGTTTATCATGTTGTGAGCAAGACAGTGTTATGAGACACTGCAATGTCATGCGATGAGACATCTTAGTTTAGCATGTAATTAGCATGCTAACATTTGCTAACTGACCTTTATTTTGCAGGTATTTGGTCATGAAGCAAAGTTCCAGACAAATTCCTTTTTGACCTGGTGACGGCACTAGAGGAAAAATCACCAGAGTTCACAAATATTGTGTCTGTGCCAAACTGCATAGTAATCTATCCAACAGTTGCCAAGACGTTTCCCTCTGAACTATAAATGTCAACCTCATGGTGGCGTCGGGTGTAAAGTCAGGGGATCACCAAAGTCAGTAGGGTTCATCATCTGGGGACCATGAATGTCTGTACAAAATGTAATGGCAATGCTTCCAATGGTAGTTGAGATATTTCAGCCTGGACCAAAGTGGCCATATCCATATAGCCACGCTGCTAGTGTGGCTAAAAAAAAAAAAAAGAAGGATAATGCACGGCACAAGCCATGGTTATTTGGATTTTAAATTGGTAAAGGGCTTCAGGGACAGGCTCAGGGACACGTTAGCTGGGCTTGTGCGTGAACCCATCTTGTGTGTTTAACTATAAGATCATTCTGCTGCGGAGATATTGCTAAATGTCCTCTCATCAGACGTACACAACGTGCACATGTCATCAGCTGCTTCTCTTTGAAAGCATTTTACCAAAGCGACGAGAAGAATTCTCGGGATAAGCAGGTAAGGCGCTGGCTGCCGCCCAAAAGCCATGAGTCACTGATCACAGACAGCACATGGTGTGATAGCTCAGCTCCTTGTTAACTTTGGCAGAGAACCACAAAGCACGTCATTGGAGCCCATCCCACCCAACCCTCCCCAGCACCCAGCACCATCGACAGCATGTCATAAAAAACGCTCATAAATCACCAAAAGCCTAAATAAAGTTTAACAGGAAACACAATGTAAAACAGAGCGAGAAGGAAAGTTATTTTTGGACTCCAGAGAGGGGACAAAGAAGAGGCGAAGAAAGTGATCGCAGCGAGGGAAGATATTTTCTTAGCATGTGTACATGGCTTGTGTGTATATATCTTAAATTTGTTATTGTTGTTAATTGCAATATAATCTCTGTACAATCAAAAGGAGTTTGACAAATGAGTCTGGAGCACACTGCCAAGCTCATTGCTCAATTGCGTAACTGTCACTGCTGAGATTCGTCAATAGCCACGCAATGGAAAAGCAAGGCGCAGCGGTAGCAGCATTAAAGCCCTTGGACAGGTATTTGCAGCTTTTTCCCCACTTGACATCTTTGAGAAATCTCGATACAAGACAAATACTGTGCGTAAATAACTGTTGTGCTTCAGGCTGACACATTCCAGATCCAAACGACAAATTTTCAGCCCGTGTCATCAATCACACAGGTACAGTGCACTGTCACTGGCTCTTTTCATGCATTCCCAATGACAGTCATAACTTTGACCTGACAAAACCAGTCAGCTTGAGCAACTTCCCCAATCCATCACGGCTGTCAGAGGCATCGCACGGCTTTGTTCTGATTAATTACACCCTTGCTGGTAGGAGCTGTCAGTCATCCAAACAGGTGATATATATACACACTTATCAAGATGTTGTGAATGAGCATGAATGAGTGCGGGTGTCATGAGTCAGCAGCCAAATATTCAAATGAACATTATGAGACAGAAACAAAACAAAGAAACCATTTGGCTGCCCTCGGGCAAAACTATCCAGTCTTCACTGTCCAGGAAAGCAGAAGAAACACTAGCAGTGTCAGAGGATCAGAGCTGCTGCATTAGAGTGACGAGTGAATGCAATTTCCCCTGAGAGAGATTGTATCATAATGATGTCAGTGTCTCTCTGTACACATAATATGTTTGAATAAAGCTGCAGGGGACCTCATGGGAACTCCAGCATGCAGCGGAGTTACGGTAATGTGTTTAAACTGGCAGAACACACATCGGACCATGAGTTTCCTTGAGAAACATTTCAAAGCCCATAAACTAAACATTCCTCCACATACATTTCGACTCTCCGTCTGTCTTGCAGATCACGTTGGATTGCTCCAAATTGGACACATTAGCACAATAAACATCTATTCTCCGTGTGTTAGCAGATAAAGTAGCAGTAGTGCAGCACATGCAGTGCGCGTTCGTGCGAATGCGCACACAGCAGCGTGTGTGTGTGTGTGTGTGTGTGTGTCCATGTGTTACTTTTGCGTGTGTGGGTGTAAGTATTTGAGTGCTCGTGGCCATTCACAACATGTACTTGGCCGTGCAGCAGTGTGAGTACGCAGTGGAGGAATCCAAGCTCTGGTTTCTACCTCTCCTGTAATTATTTTTACATTCGAGACATTTTGCACTGACAAGTATATTGAAGTCACAAGTGAAGTCTGTGAGTTAAATGTAATTCCTTGACCCAAACATGGCAACACGCAGCTGTTTGTTACTCCCCCGGTTGCCATTTTTAAGTGAAAATTCTACTTGACTGCAAGTAGAAGTGTTCGTAGATTATGGATCGTCTTCAAACAAGACTAAAAGTCTACAGACATGCTCGCAGCTCTGCAAGACTGTACTTCTACATCTTAGTTTAGCATGTTTGCATGCTAACATTGGCTGACATTAATTAGCGCTAAACATAAAATACAGCTGAGACTGACGGGAATGTCATTCGCTTTTGAAGTATTGGACATAAAAATAATGAAACATCATTACTAGATGAAAGGTCAGGAAGTCATAGACTTAATATGCCCAAAGCATTGGACAAATAAAGATTTTGAATCACCCTGAGGGGTACTCAAACGTCTGCACCAAATATAACGGCCATTTATCTCATAGTTGAGGAGACATTTAAAACCACTCAAAACCACAAATGTGAAAAGTCAAGGAATCTCCAAAGTCAGTAGGATTCATCCTCGGGGGCCCACGAATGTCTGTACAAAATTTGGCTGAGAATCAGGTCCAGTTAGCAACAATTGGAGAAGCTTACCAGGCCGAGATATACAGTACATGGGCCAATTCAATGGCATCGGCACTGCTGGGCCTGGGGCCTGCTCCGGCTTTGTTCCATTCTTCTTTAACCTAAACTTTAACCTGAATGCCATCATCAACGTAAAAGTCCCCAACACTAAAACAATGATTTCAGGGGAGGAATAAACCTGAGGGTGTGAGAATGAATGCATGGGAGCGACTGTGCCTGAACGTACTTATATTCACTCATTGCCCATGACAACAAAACAGTAGTCAGCCATGCTGTCCTGCTGCATGAGCTTAAGCTCCCGCTGAGTGCGTCTCTGTCTGACTACTAACTGCGGTGAAACACGATCGGTGAATCAGCGGCTCCACACTAAAGCTGAACACCTTCCACATGAATCAACAAGTATTCTCAAGGCTAATTACACCTGATATGTGTGTGTGTGTGTGTGTGTGTGTGTGTGTGTGCGTGTGTGTGCTTGAGATGTGTATGATCTCACCATATACCATACATGCAGCATTCAAAGCTTGATGAGTGTGTGTGGGTGTGGGTTCTGTATTTACAGCGGGTCACGCTCACCCTAATCCTCTTGTCAGCTATCCACAACATCCAAAACCACTCAAACTTGAACCTCCGCTGAAACACACAGCATCCTATCATACAGTACAATTCAGTGGTGGCCTGCGCCAGGTGCAGCTGCACACGGGCTTAGTGTTTTACTCTCCGCTGCACTTTCCACAACACCAGCATTCCTACAATAACCATATTCTCATGCCAACACACTTTCCCCTCTTAATGTTTCATGGCCTGCAAATCTACTAGAAGGGTTTCAATGAGGCAGCTGCTTAGGGAACAGGACATGAACACTTCTGTCCAAGGACAATGTGTCTCAGTTGGCCATTGCACATGAGCATTGGCCTCTAAAGGCTAAATGTAGGCCACCATGATGCAGCCGCAGAGAGTTTCCAGTGTTAAAACATGCCGGGAGCAAACTGAGACACCTCAGGCTGTGTGCTCAGGTAGACCCGAGAGCCAGCAGGTTGTCTACATGCTAACGCTACAAAGCTCACAGTCCAATCACGCCTCCTGATCCTTATCTGAGCAACAGTGGTGTCCTAAGAAGCTTTACTGGGCTCCGCTTTAAAAGATGGGCTTCTCTGTGGAAGGGGGGGGGGGGGGGGGGGGGGGCGTTCTGAAGCTCAAAGAAGCAGCGCTGGCTGGTGTTTTATTACATTGTGTTTCTTCAATGGCCTAGCGCTTGAAAACAACTTTCCAGCTGAGCAATCCTAGCATTAACAAGTCGTTCATCTTTGATGAGATCCATATGCAAAAAAAAACAGGGGGAGAGGGGGGGGGAAAGAAAAAGAGCCTGTGATCAGAGAAATAAAATCATATGTATATCCTGTCACGCCTCACATCCTGTGGAGCGGTGCAAAATGTGGTGTGCTTGAAGGAAAACAAATAGCATGTCCCGGTACAAGGCTGTGTTTGTTTCTGCTGCTTTCATTGGAATCGCATAAGCAAATGTGAGCCTTGACAACGAATGTGCAGCTAAGAAAAAAGAAAGAAAAAAAAAGGTTTTAGATGATTTATTTCTTTAATGGTGGATTGCAGGAATACTTTGTCTTATCTTCAGGAAGTCTCCCAGCCTGCTGCAGGGACATGTCAGGAGCCGAGATCTCTCTTGCTCACAAGCTGTGTTCTTCCCTGCAGCTATATTCTCAACCTTGGGTGGTCACTTTACATTTTCTTATGCCTTCTTTCCACTCCCAGTGTTTCAACGTTGCAGCACGCTGACGATGAGCGGTGGGTTTTTTTTTTATCTCCGTTTGATGGTCTTTGTCTCAAACCCCCGTTGCCCCCCTTTTTCCCACACACACACACACTGTCTGCATGGAAGACAAACACATTCATGTCATACTGTATCTGCAAGACGAAAAGCCTCCCATCGCCCAAACCCCGCCCAGATTTCCCCAGTTGACAGTCAAGTTCTGGGTCAGTCGAGCTCACATCCGTCTTGCCTTTTGACACACGTCACAAATGAAAAACGAGATTTCCACATATAAAAGGTTGGAGGGCTCATCTTCAATTTCTGACGCGGCTCTGAGCCCTGGGGGGGGGGGGGGGGGGCGATTTCGTTTGCTGTATTTTCCACGGTCCTCACCAGCACCTATTCTGTGTCGGATCACATTGTTCCTTTCCACCGCCGTTATGTGTTGTGTGGTGTGTACGTGCGCAGCCAGAGTAGCAGGGCCCAGGTCACAACAGTTCTGCTCAGTTTAGTTCGGCGATGTTAAAAGAACATCAGCACCCTGCGGTGACGTTTATGCTTTTGGTGGTGTATGCTCTGTGCCAGTGAAAGGGGAGCCGGGGATAGAGTCATCAGGATTGTGGGATGACCCCGGGTTCATGGCGTGCCCCCCCCCCCCAAACCCCCGCTGCTCGCCCCTTTCATCAAGCAGCCCAGTTGTTGGTTTAGCTCAGGCCCTTCTCAGCAGGCCTTGGCACTGGGGAGAGTCCGTGGCCAAAGAGGATTTGGTCAGAGGAGGAGGGAAGTCTGCTCACGCTCAGCAGCAGCTTTTCCAGCATCAGGCACCGCCTACTTCCAATCATGCGTTACCCCCAAATCCTCCCTGTGCCTGCAAAACCGGCAGGGCCAGACCGAGCAGGGCAGAGTCTAAATATATCCTAAAGTTAGCGCGGAGAGACAAAGAAACTCTCAATAATGCACACACATCACACCTTTCAGCCCGTCCAACAAAGTTTGCAACATCAATCACGTTTCCTCAGAGACGTCTTGGATGTTATTACAGCATTTATCTTTTAGTGGTGCAGTGGCACATCACAGGCGAGGAGATAATGACACGCTTTATTGAAATGGAGACGAATGCACCCTCTCCTCACCATGGGTGGTCTAGTCGGGAGCGTTGCATGGAGAAGAGCCCCACAGGCAATTAGCATGCAAGCCAGACTGAACATCTCTGGTTTATGCATTACACGCAGCTGGGCTCAAGGCATCGCACCAGTACAAGATACTACACAGTGCGTGCGTGTCTTTAAGCATGAGTAGCAGCGTGGGTTTGTAAGTGCACGTGCTTGTATGCATGCAAGTGTAAGAGTGGTGGTGGTGGTGGGGGGGGGGGTCTGTTTACAGCAGCGAGTCTCAACCAGCCGGGAGACGACACTAAACACAGGTGGATCGAAGCTAATTAGGAGGCCATTTCTGGAAATGACCAACATTCAGCCAGTTTTACATTTGAAGGGGCACTCCAGTGATTTAGTTGATCCCTTTCATGACGTAGGGGGACTCGCCAGCGACTCAGACAAGACTAGCGGTCTACAGCCACGCTAGCCGCTCTGTGAGGCTAAAAAGAGAATGCCCAGAAAACCCCATCTGAGATTACTCAAGTGACTTGACAAAGCTCCTCCAGAGCCACAGAGGACAGCATACAAGTGTTTTCACGGGCTGCGTAGTACGCCCTGTCACTAACAATCGACACTGACATGTAAAATCTGTTGTAAAATCCCTATAAACATGAGGTGTGATTTGAGAGCAATAGCAGGAGGCCAGGGACTGCTCTCCTTTTCCTTGACAAAGAATCAGGGCAAGATGAGTGAATCCTACAGTGTCTGAAGAGCGCCACCGCCAACTGGTGAGGAAAAATGCAGCTTAACGGATGGAAAAAAGCACGGGAGTCTGCAGCTCAAACTGTGTCCAAAGGTGTGCACGTTTAATTTACCTTCGAAATAAAGTTTCTTTTAGGATATAACTGAGCCAACATGCAGGGGCGTCGCAGTTATTCATTAATTATGTTAAGAGAATTACATTTACATTAGAATTACACTTAGACCTTTACTAAGTATTGGACTATAAGAGTATTGCAAGCCTGCAAAGGTAGAATTAATTGGTCTTGTTTTAGATCCAGCTAAAACAAACCTCATCCACAAAGGGAACTCCCTGTGGCATTAAACGTCGCTCGAGACAAATACAGATACAGACGGAGAGAGAAGCTGCAGATAAACAGCAGTAAAATATCAAGAGAGAAATGACCTACATAACTGCCTGTGAATGTATAAATCCCAGGTAGTCGCTTTGTGTGTGGGGCCATCCTGCTGGGAGACACCACATCATTCATCATCTCATTAAAGAGGCTTATAGGAAGGAAGAAAAACGGAGGGTTGGACGTACTTTCTGGAGAGCCATCGCCATTGGATGGAAGTGCCAAGCGGGCGGGACGTTCGGAGCGCGCGCTCATCTTCATTGGTAGACGGCAGCTGATCTCGGGGATTGTGCACGGTCAGGTGCGGCAGTCAGTCAAGGCCCTGGCTCCCACTCAGCAAGTTGGCAAGCCGCCCTGAAACTCTCACCCAAAGCCACGGGAGATACCTGCAATTTGTCACCCCTATAAAATAACATTCTCCATCTAAACTGTCATTCCGAGGCAGGGTTAGGGTTAGTTTGTGCTCCGACGGGGAACGACGCTTAACGGCGAATCTGAGTTTCTTACAAAGCACTGTGTTATCAAGAACTACCCCCCCCCCCCCCCTCCTCCTCCTCCTCCTCCTCCCATCTACTCCGAACTCCTAGCCTGGTGTTGTTGTAGCAGTTGGCAGAGACAGAGGAAGGTTTTGAAGAAGACGTGTAATCTTTCCTGGCTGCGGAGCTTTCATACCAGTCAGTGTAGAGACGGGCAGGAAAAGCCCAGAGGCCAGTGCATCAACGCTTTGTTTGACGACTGGCTGGGCAGATTGCCAGGGCCTGATTTCTCACACCACGCATGCCACAGCACACCTCAGGCTTAGGAGACAGATGGAAAGATTGACGACTGAATTAAGGTCTTGAAATTTCTCTCTTTTCCATTTGCTAACGTCGAGCTATCGTGTAATCTGACTTGTTGCCCACGATGGGAGTTCACTTGGAAGCGTTATTCACACGTATTGACAGTGTTTCCTGCATGTTAGGTCTCAGTAGGTTATCGGTAACGTCAAAGCAGAGTAGGTGGGAGGCGATGTTGTCAATGTCAGACTCATAGCAGTACATACCAGTGTAGACACCAAACGTTGTTTTCGCCAGCACTACTTTTCAATACAATTACATACACTGGACCATGTATTATGCTGAAAGTGTTGAGGACCCAGACCAGTGGACAACCAACTGCACAGCTCAAGTTCCAAACAAAGGAAGTTTTCCACAATTAGTAAGAGGCTAAGCACTAGATGAAATGGCTGAGACGACACCTGCAGAGGAATGGACAAACAAAATCTGCTGCATCATGCATTACAATGAACTAAGCCTCTCGAGTGTGCGAGGTAACACGCGTTGTCATTCATCTCCAACAGTGCTACATCACGCATCTGTCACAAAACATGCAGACGCAAACGAACGGCGAGGCCATCCAGCGCGTGCGTTAAGTTATACGCGACGTGCCTCAATCAATGGGCACTTCCCCGGGGACATCTCTGCCTCGCGGCTTATGTTTCATAAACGACTTTGCTTGTGGTTTCAGATGTCCTCTATGCAGGCAACACACTGTAGATTGTACCGTACACGTTTGTAAAAAAAAAAAAAGAAAAAAAGAAAAGCACCCCGCCTTACGCTGTGTTTTGTGGCTGTAATTTCCCCCAGAGGTGGAGATCTCCTATGTTCCTCTGTTATATCTGTAAGCGTCTTCCCCTGCGAGCACCCAGGTGTGACTGCTCACACCTGCAGGATTTCCTCCTTAGCGTGACTGAATTATGCACAATCAACATTTACACAGCAAATTGTCTGGTTCACGCTCACCGTTAGCCCGTTTAACACATCACAACCCCCCCCCCCTCCCCCCCCCCCCAACGTTGTGCCAGGAGGCCAGCCTTTTGATGGGAACAGTCACAAGTACTGCGTGACTACAATGGGCGCCTTTTTAAAGCTAATCAAACAACCGTGTCATGCTCCAAACTGTCGCACCAAAACACACACGGGGACGAGTGCGTGCAAATATGCAGTAAGTAGGTGAGTACATTGCGGCCAACGCTGACAATATGGCAATTGTTTTACCTTGAGTACTGATTTGCCACGTCTCCACTGTGGCCTCAGCTCTTTGATGTGTCTTTTTTTTTCCCCCCAGCGCAGGGGGCAGACTCAACCGGAAGGAGGCTGATACGTTTCCAACTGCGCTCTCACGGAGCCTGGTGTCCGCTGAAACTGACGATAGGAGCTTTCCATCGAGTCAATCGTGCGTCCTCACTCGTCGTCTTCACCTGTGACCCGGAGGTCAACTGTGGTGTTAGGAAGACGGCGCCAACCACAACTCTGCTGTCTTAATGCGAAAATGACTGGACGTGTGTATAATCGGCATGATAAATAAATGAACTTTGAGCTCACTGTCGGTTTATTTGCCGAAAGGCTTTTCTTCTTCTTTCCAATTGGCGCCTTGGCTCAGTCGAGAAAAATGAGGCAGGTATTTGAATGTTTGGCCTCCACAGTTGTTGAATAGCTTTAGCTTTAGCCTTAAAAAAAAACAATTACACCTAATGTCCACATAGACTTTCACAAATCAATTATAGTTTTTACTTACAGCCGATTTTATTGCTGCATGCATGCATCAATTCAGTCACATTGCGTGACAGAGGCAATAGATTTATATTATATATAAGACAATCTCGGCCACCTAGAGCATGGAACCGGCTCGTGAACCATCCCAATCCAGTCCACAACAGCCTCAAAGGGGAAGAAAATTCTTTTTTTTGTATAAACAAGTGAGTTTTCACACAAATGTAAAGTTGCAGCCCAAAAGATGTGGTAAAAAAAAAAAAAAGATGCATTTGAATAATGTTGACTTTTTTAGGATTGAATCTTTCATTCACACTCCGTGGATATGAGGCAAATGGTGAGTCAACAACCTTTTCAAGTTTCCACATGCAACATGAACTCAGTTTCTACAAAAGAGTCCAAATGGAATCTTAGTGTTCACTTTCGCCCTTTCTTTCCCTGAGATGAATCCATCTCTGCCCTGCTACTGTCAACCTGTAATTACATGGTGACACATGATAGTTATTGGTAGACCTTGGTGTTTCTGATCAGACCGGCTGCATGAAAGTGAAGGTGTCAAACCGTGGAATTGCAGCCTCTTGGCAGAATCGGGCTGTTATCACACATTGCCTTGCTGACACAGCAGTGCCAGCAGCAGACACACAGAGTCCTTGGGGAGAAGCCAGTCAGGCAATCCGTGATATTCTCTCCTCCCTCAATAACATTATTATGTGCTCCTCTGTGTGTCTAAGATCATGAAACAGGGCATTGTCAAACAGAAGCTAACCTCCCTTTGATGAAGAGAGGTTAAGAAAACACATGAGTACACAGATGTGGAGACACACAGATGTGCAGCGTGCAGTTCGATGTGTGCACAGGTGCAAACACGTAACTGCTGCCGGTTGATTCTGAAGACTGAATGAATGAACCGAAGCGGCTTACGACTGCTTTAGATGTGGCTGACTGAGACAAATAATGACATTAATGCGGCACTGTTGCCCCTCACCATATCGAATGATATTTTGTGAACAAAAAAGTCACATTAAACATATGTTGAATGGTGGTAATGCTGGTTCCAAAAGTGTGCTCACATGGGTCAGCCTTTTTAACCATTTCACCGTGATGCTTCAAGTTAGAGCTGTCAGATTTAGAAGTTGATTCAAATGCACTTCAGTACAGTCAAATAGTTCCTTCTTCATTGATGCTTGGTATCAGTGTGACATGTTTCTGTGAGAACTAATGGCGTGGGCCTTCAAACACGTGTATTGGTTTAACCCCAGGAGGTACATCACGGCACTTGTGCAATGGAAAGACTCGCGCAAAACAGCATGAGAAGAACCTGATGATGATTGGCAGGGCCCTCTGCAGGGCGGACCGGCCAGCCGACTGGCTGACGGGCCCGCTGGCCAACTGGTTCGGGGTTTTCCTGGTCTGCAGCTGGAGGAAAAGAAGACAGAGACGTAGGGGTGAGGAGAATGTACCAGGGCAAGTGGAGGAGAGAGAGGGGGGAGAGGGAGAGGCGAACAGAGCAGAGGTGCCAGCGATTTGCTCTGGTGTTGCCTTGGGATCCTTAATAAAAACACATCCACACTCGCTGTGCCCCCCCCACTGTCTTCTCTTCGAACCAGGCCGACCAAATCAAGGCATCAAGTGGAGGGTTAAGACAACCAAACTCCTTTGGTGCACCTTTTTTTTTTTTTTTTTATTTCTACCATACAGCTTACTCAGCTTTCCAAAGAAATCAAAGTCAACCCTTCTGGAAAGAACCTCTTGACAAAGTCAGCCTAGCCTGCTGTTTCAGGCAGCTCAGAAACACATGATTTGTAGGCTATTTTGTACTTACTTACTTACTTAAAATCCTTTGCATTTGCCCTATAACATTTTTGATTTTTTTGGGGGGTTAGTGATGGGATTGATTCGAGTTGAGGGCTGCAGCACCGTGTGTGCATCCATCAATCTGCGGTGCCCTCAGAAGGGTTTTAGATGTTTTCCCCACACTGTGTCAGCATAAACTTAATTTTAAATTAATTGAATATGTTGTCATTAGTTTGTACACGGCGCTCCGTAACGACAACGCTAACATTTCTAAAAGCCATTGAAAAAGAAAGTGCACCGAAAAAACACCTCTCATTTTCCCAGTTATTCAGAAGTCGACCAAAAGTGACCTTTTAGTTTTCGTTAACGCCCTCTACTGCCTTCACATTGAAATGCATTTATTGGAGAAAAGTATTGGCGGTAACTTTCCACACGTTAGCTCACCTGAAGCAAGTGAACGGAGCGGGACAGAAAATTGTATTCCAGGTGGATTGGGACGTTTGTCCAATAACAATCTGCCTAAAATGGTCCGCATTGAATCGGATCAGTGCATCTCGTACATCACCTTATTGCCCGAGCCCACTCATGAGTGGCTTCAGTCTATAACTCTAACTGCAAGTTAACTGCAAGAAGCTCTGTGCCACGCGGACATCCTCGATCAAGTCCTTTCTTGCTTAGTTGCCGAGTTTTTCCTTTTCACATTCATGAAGCTCCTGGTCCAACGCGGGTCCACCTCAGACAACCACAGAAAGTTCTTGCACTCAAAGCCTTTCTCTCAACGTGCTTATGGCCTTGACCTGGAAACACCCTGTCTGTAACCTGGTGAACTCAGTCTATTCACCCCCCCTCCCCCAGACACTGCAGCTGTCCAATCTCCCTCCGAGGTCAAAGGGAACATCCTAATGCTCATCCCACTTGAGACCGGCACCTGTTGGCCCCGTCTTAGCCGGGCCTTCACAAAGACAACAGAGAATTCAATAAAGCGGGCTTAGGGCCACGAGGCCCGACGGTGCCTCTGTTCACCACACCACACCGTCGCTGCCTCCTTCGTCCTCCTCACCTCTGAAGTAGTGAAGCTGATTTGAAGCACGCACGGGATGAAAGATTGAGGGGCTCTTCAGACGCAAAGAAAAGACGAGCGAACGAACCACTGGTGGAACCATAGTGGGTTTAAGACAGGGAGCGAGGCTGAGTGCCGCTGCAGGGACTGTCCATGCTGGGACTTGTTAAGCAGCGGGAAAAAAAAAAGTTGTAGGGAATTTGGCGAGCAACTTGTCTTCCTGTGTATAAAAGAATCACAATCTGTCTGAAGGGCTTGATTTCGAGATAAGATCATAAAAAGCAAATGTAAAACCATCAAATCATACACCTGCTTGTCAATGCAGACTTTTATAGGTCGGATTTCTAAGAACAGACAAAGTTGACACGTTGCCAACAGCTGTGTCTTTGGCAGTTTCTATACAAACACATGCAGCATACTGTAGCGACACAGCAACCTTAGCAGCATTCTGCATAGCTTTCACCAGGGACAGTAACAACCGTCTTACCGGCCTGCCAGCTTTCGACAAGTGAACCTAAGTTTTCGCCTCAGTGTGAGGGCTCACTTCCTCGGATCGCAGTCTTATTTTTAGATTGATATGCGCTCAGCTGTCCAAGAGTGTAATTAGAGGGCCGATAGATCCTACTGTCAAGCTTAAACATCGAGGCTGGGGGAAGATTGGTCTGATTGTGACTTCGACAATGTGTGAGTCAGCGCTCTGATCCTCTCATTCATTAGAGCAAATCCCTGCCACAAAGACCAATGAAGAAGAGATTTACTGTAGTCTGGGAGGTCCGCCTAAAACAGTCTAATGTGCCTGTGTGCATGCGTGTGCGCATTGTATCTGTGATGTAACTTGAAATGTTTCCAGGCCTTTTTTTTTTCCCTCCTTCCGCTGTGTTTTCTATATCGCCTCTCTGCCTGTCACTCACACTCCTAAACGCCCCGCCGCTTGACTTATAATTAACTGCAGTTGTTAATGGGCTCAAGAAGAATTTAGCTTGTAAGCTGATCCTACAATTAGGGCTTGTTGACTTTGCATAAATGTCGGGGGCTGCCCTCCCCAGGGGCGCAGGGCAAAAGAAGGGCGCCTTTGAGGGGCTGCCAGGCCTGGTCCTGGACCTCCTGAGATGTTGGAGGGGGAAGTGGGGTCTAGAACACGCACAGAGGAACCCCTTCCAACAGACTTCGCCTGAATCCTTCGGGGTCACGCAGGACGTCAGGTTAACCTCTGGAAACTGAGACGAGACCCCGTCGACCAGCGATTCTCAAATGTGCATCCTCAAGAGGCTCACCATGCAGAAATACTGAAAAGAGGAAATGGGCTTGAACAACTTGGGGGAAGCTTTATATTTTTACTGTTAGAACCCCCCCCCCCCCCCCCCCCATTACATTTTGATTATTATCCTGGCACTGCACTCCACCCAGACACAACTTTAATTGAATTAAATATGTATGAATCATTATGCTAATCGCAGTTTTCACTCTGACCAAAACCACATTTCTTCACATACAGTAAAGTCTAAACAGTTTAAATATTTCAGTATTAAATCAACAATCAATCTACATCTCCGATTTCTTTTTTTGAGAGTTTTTTGAGAGTTTCACTGGATTTTGAAGGCTCCTCAGTAGTAATATGGTAGTGTGTCCCAATGGTAGAAACAAACACAGTATGGAGGAGTTTATTGTTATTGTTATTTGTGAAAATAGTGCTTCGAATCACCATGAGCTCTTTTTTTTTGTTTTTTTCCTCAGTCACATGAAATTTGGTGCTCAAATGGCCACACGTGCACTTACCCCTGCATTGGCACACGTGGGAGGGGTTGCGCTGTCAAACACTTTGGTATTAAATGAATGTATCCTGTAGCATGTTCCCGTTTAGGCACTTCATAGTCAGATAAAGAAGACGTAATGGCCATATATAGAGGAAAAGCCACAACTATCAAGACTGACATGTTAAATTGAAATATGTTTAAATATTTAAACATCCAGCATTTTTTTTTTTTTTTTTTTTTTTTAACACATTCAAATTGTTGTGTTTGTTGATGCAGGCATGGAAACCATTGTGGTATCTTCACACGGAGCTGTGAGTTCTCTGCAGAAACCGAGCTCTGTAATTGCCTCTTTCCTTTTACTGGATGCTGCGAGTCACAACAAGTGCCGCAGCTCTTTCTCTTTTTTTCTCTTCTTCTTCTCTTGCTAAACAGGGCGAATGATTCAGCAGCACGGAGACAACATGCTGTACAATAGACTGCTGCAGAAGAGACGAAATGATCAGCAGCACAGAGATTATTCACGGCGTCTGGGACTCAGTGCTGCCTGAAAGCAATATTTGCATACAGACACTTGAAGTTGAAATCAGAAGCAATAAAATGCACCCTTTCTTTTGCTGCTACAACCTTCTGTGGTCTGGTATGACCGTTAGCTTATGATGCAAATCTCAGCTAATGTTGGCAAACTTTAGGTAGAAATTGCCGACTAATGGACATTTCTGTAATGTTATCCCGTAACTGTCCCTCGTGGCCACAGTGGCTGCTCCTCAGGCTACATGGGCTTGTTTTTAATGGTCCCATATTGCAGAAAGTGAGATCTCCATGACCTTTTTTTGATTAGAAAGCAGCTCTCGGTGCTGTATAAATACTGTGAAAGGATCAAAACACTGAGTCCACAGAGAAATGCGCACAGCCTGCATTCAGACACCGTGCCTTTAAACGAGCTAAACTTCCCTAAGGTTGTTGGTGTCACACCTATACAGTCGCCGCACTCGGCCACGCCCCCCCAGCAGGTCATCTGATCCAGCCACAGCGCCGCCCACCACGTACAGGGACGCTCATCCACCCGCTCAGTCTGTCTGAGTTATTGGAGGTGTTTGGAGGTTGTTCAGTTTGTCTAAAACAGCTTGTTTCAGACAGAAGGGGGGGGGGGACTGATGGGCTGCATGAAGGGCCAGGAGAAGAAACATAAGGACTTTTCTCAACTGTGAATCATGCAAAGCACATTTTGCTATAAAGATACTGAAAGTAGGCACGTAGGCACAGTCCTGGCTACTGCATCAGCTGCTACTTATTACTGGAAACATCCTTCAACAATCAATACAGCTCAATCCCTATTTACCGCAGCAGAGCCAGGGTCCAGTGAGTTTTGAAAAGCTGCGATTCCTCGGAGTGAACTCTTTCTGTCTTTCATGCCTCCAGGGAGGTCAAAGGTCAGGTCAGCCAGATAACAACAACCCTGTGGCTGCTTGGGCATCTGTGCATATACATATTTTCGTGTCATGTCTACGTCATTTCAACGACACTTGACCTTGAGAGAATTAGTCATCACGGCGTCTTCCCTCTTTCTCTGTCCTTTTCACACTTTCCCTCCACAAATCAGGGTCTAAAACACGTCCCACTAACATAACGCAAGATAACATCGGCCATTACTGCTGAGAGTGATTTATGAGCTTGACTTTGATTGTAACAGAACCCGGTGGAACACTTACGAAATTATCCTGCAGCCCCTCATAATTCACTGCTGCAACGTTTTGTTTGCACGCCGAGTTTGATGGCTGCAACTGTGCATGCATACGCACACACACACACACACACACACACACACACATACTGATGAAGTCAAATCCGTCCATTCTCAAACACCACCCCAGCAGACTGTAAATCAATAATCTCAGCCAACTCAAAAGGGCATGAGAGGCAGTGCTAGTTTGAATAAGTCAACACAAATAACTTGTACAGATGGATCAAAAGAGCGTTTGATGTGTCAACACCCCTGAGTATTGTTACACTTCAGTTGGTATGCTGGCAAATTCTTCGCCGTGGCTTAATCCAGACAGCAGCGGGTTTGTCAGGCTGGTTATGTTCGTTAATCTGGTTCCTGGTCTGCTTGAGTTTGTTTGTTTTGGTCGTGTTGTCATGCATGGATGTGATGCACTGTCCTGTAATCACTCAATTTCCTGCTCTTATCCTTAGCCTTCTCAAACCGAAGCATGGTTTTCTTACCGCTGACATCAAGGAAGCATCAAAAGGTGTGCAAAACATTGCAGGTCTGAACAAACTCGTCTGTGATTCTTCAGCCTATTCTACGTTTTTTGGCCGGGTGATTCCAGTACACCTCGCCAAGAGGAGTGAAATCACCTGCTGCAGCGTTTGGATGGAATGAAACCCTGCAGGTTGTCAGCTCTCCATTGCACATGTCACGTTCATCCCTGCAGAGCAATCATTAGACCTGATGGCTCCCAGTCAGCCGGCTGCAGTATCTTAACCGATCGCCACAATGTTTGAACGGTTGGCGACCTGCGTTAGAGGTTGAAGGCGTACTTTGGCTTCTTCTAAATATAAACCTGTCTGGATGCAGGCTATAAAAAAAGAAAGAGAATAAATGGTGTATTAGACCTCATTATATTTTCCAG